>NW_028270157.1:39868551-40168551 GCF_037043375.1 Chiloscyllium plagiosum
TTATTATTTAGGTTTTCTCATTTAGCATTATATAGGAAGTGAGTGATGTGTATTAAGACGTTGTTTTTGTTGTGTTGGAATTTAAATAAAGTGATTGACAAGGATATAGTTTGCTCAACTGGGAGAAAGTTGAAATCTTTGCATTTTTAATATTTTTGTAGTCTGTTGTTGTTCACCAGTACACAGAATTTGTATCTCTCAAAAAAATTAATTTAAATGGGGTTTTCTCTATTCTTGTTTTTCATTTTTTGCCAACAGAAATTCCAGCAGGTAAGTGCCCATTAGCCCTTGATAATTTCTAAATTAAAAAAAACTAGAATATAATCATTGATATGCCTTGATTTATGCCTTCTATGTTTTTGTCTGAGCAGTGTAATTTATGGAATGCAAATTTGTTAATCAGTATCTGTTGAACCCTGATTGCATCACATTGATTCACTAAATCATTGAACTAAGGGTATAAAAACTTAAGGAATAATTAAGGTTTAGATTCTTAGTATCTCAGTTGGTAGTATGCATCATTTTTTATCCATAATCTATTAAATATATTATCAGTATTTTGTTTTTAAACTTACTATAGATGAACTTATATTTGTACTTGTTTCTAAGTTAGACAGTTGATCAGCTGCTGTTCCACCTGTTGCAGAAATAGGATAGAATTGAATCAGTGATTATTTGTTAAAACTTGTCAAACTACACATATATAATGACTCTGTGCACAAATTGAACAGACATCCAACTAAATAAATATTACAATATAGATACACTAACTATCCATGTTTCATTATTTCTCATTGATTCCCAGCAGCCAATTCTTCACATTGCCTATTGTCATTGCCAGTGTCACAGACAGGATGTCTGTTTTGTACTCCAAATGTTAACTGAAGCAATTGTAAAATGGGACAAACACTTTTCTCTTACAGCTGCTTGACAAGTCCTTTGTATGTAAGGGTCTTGGAATCACAGGCAACAAGGCAACTCAATTCAACAAGGTATTTACTGATTTTTGTATTATTCCAGCTTTGTGGTCCTATCAAATGTTGATATATCTTTCTAATTTTTTTTTGATATTGTACTTCCTTACATGATTCTAGAACATTTAACAGCAAAGCAAAACCTACAGCCCTTCATTATGTACATAAGAATCTAAAACGTTATACTGTGCTCCACTTTCATATGTTTAGGCCTGTGGAAATGTTCATGAAAATATGATTTTCTTAAAGTTGAATTCCATTTAGTTTTTGTAAATTTCGACTGTTGTTCCAAAATAATTGTTATTGGGAATAAATGAAAAGCAAGGCAATTGAAGCTAGTCTGTAAATGTGTGTAACTAGTTAAAATTTGAATATTTATAAACAGAAGCTAACCTTGGATATGTTAAAAAATGTAGCAGTTATATTTGTATATTATACACGTATATTTGTGCCCCACTACTGACAATATTTGTTTTGCTGTATACTGTTATTGGACACCAATGTCTTGAAAATTTCAAGATTAATTTGACTTAATATTTCATAAAGGCATCATCCCATTTATATTGTGAGTATGATTTAAATTTTTTGATGTTTAGCTATACAAATTCACATTTAAATAATTGAATCTCCTTTTTGGGAGATATTTGAGTTTCAAAGGTCTTCATCATCTTGATTTGTTGCGTGGAATAAAGCAAGTAAAGATGAATGAGAGGGAAAATATAATATTTTTATGAAGGACTTAAACAGATTAAGGTACCGCATTACAAGTCACCCCATTCAATAGAGAAAAACAGTTTTGTTGGCCTAACCTCTTCCATGGCTGGGCTTTGTTAAAACCTTATCAGTCTGTTTATTTGGAGTAAAGCTTTTTGGCATGGAAGTAAGTCAGCAATTTCTGTATTCATCTGATACAATTATTTATGTTTAAAACAAAGATCAATTAATCATAGGAAGGTGGCAGAGTGTAGAGTGGCAGTTCGTGAGAAGATTATTGTGGAGTCAAAGGAATATTTCATTAATTTTGAAATATAATTGAAAGAAACTTACTGGAACATTTTCCAAGCAACCTCCACTGCATTTTTTAAGCATCAGGTTTGACTTCTCCACATTTGGTTCCACAGTGTGTGACTCACAGTGCGCACACTATGGTGCATTGCAGCATTAAAATTGCACTTGCATCCTATGGCACAAACCACGTTTGCATAAATGAATGAAATCACCATCTGTGCTGTACGGGAATGCTGGATGCCAAATTCCTGGTCAATTTCTAAATTGGAGCAGGTCAGACATTGACAGGAATGCGGTATTATATGTTGGTTGCTCCTAAAAGATTGGGATAGTAATGAGATAAAATTAGTTCTTTAAGTGTTCAATGCAGATGTGTGCAGAAGGTCTTGTAGTGGCAGAGGGTTACATTACTTGCCGTCATGAAAGCACGTGCAACCTGAATAGACCAACTTTAAGCCTGCCCTCAGCAATAACACTTTCAGAGTTGGCTAAACTCTGGTTGAACTTTTGTCTCTCAGTGCACAAAAAGTCCTGTCTTCAGGAGGTGCTGGCCAACCATCCCAAAATTGCCAGAACTCTGGATTAGTACTACTGAGAAAGTTGAAAAGGAGTTGGAAATTGAATGAAAGGGTTTGACACCTTGTGAGTCGTGGCACTCACAGGTTAAAAATAAAGTTGTCATAGTCTTACTGGACCATACTGATGCCCTCTCTTTGAAGAGGTGGCTGGTGGTGATTTAACCTAGTATCACCATGTCTCAGGTGAGGGGAAAGATTGAGAAGGAGAGTACCTCATGCTAACCTCAGCTGGTGTGAGAACTGAACCAATGCTGTTGACGTTACTCTGCATTGCAAATAAACTCTCCAGCCAACTGAGCTAATGAACCTAACAAGTCCTGATTTAATGTACTCTCTCCCTTCTTTCCCACCTTTTCAAATAAGTATGTCAATTGAGACCTATTTAAGCAGCAAAAAAAAAGTTTTTCTAGCTTGAAGTTCTGAATTGGTATGTTTACAAACAGATCTATTAAATAGTAAATTGAGTATAATTTAATTAGTGAATTAACTATGTTTTGAAAGCTTGCTGTGCTGTGTTTTTATTTATAGTATTTTTCTGCTTTATGCTCATGTTTAAATTTATTACAAGTAAAGCATTAGGTGTGTAAGCAGAACAAAAAATGCTGCATCCATGATGGGAATCCATATTCGTAGTGTAACATTTAGGTAAAGAAGAAATTGACAGAATAGTTGAGTGTAACTTAATTGTGTATCTTGACCACTTGCTTTTTCATTATTACTTTTGGTGGTTGAATAGATTAATGTAACAATTTCATATTTTGATTTCCATTGAACTTGTATATTTGTTTACAGTAGATGTCACCTTTACAAGGGAGAGGACAGCCACAAAAAAATTCCCTTCATAGTTTTATTTAACCTCTTATAATCTGTAAGATATAAGGAGATGAGGGAATGGGGTGGGGTTCTCTGGCATAGACCCCTCAATATCCCTAGATAATTTTGGTACTATAATCTACATGAGCAGTGTTTTACTTAAGGTAGTTTCAGTCTTCTGCTTGAAATATATTCAGATGGGAAATTATTTCCAATAGTTGAAATGAATTAATGTCTTCCTACAATCAATGTTATAAATCAATTAAAGTTAAAGGCATGATATCTACTTGATTACTAAGCAAGGACCTGTGAAGGTAAATTTAAAAAGGAATAGAGATTTTTTAGGCAAAAGCAAAGGGGATTTTAAAGTGGTACTCGGAATTACTTCGTGGCAATCAAACGTTGTTGCAATGATGTGATGCAGTGTGCTATATGACTTGGAGGGTCACTAATAAAATGAAGCATTCGAGAACTGTTGTGCTCATTGCCAAGTTGATACAAATGTGCAAAAAATATTCCAATTTGTTATCTTAGAAGATAATCTTTTAAAATATAGTTTTATAGAAATGACACTCCTGGGGTGTGGCGCACTAATCAGTTATCACATAAAATCTCATTGCACTGTTGTCAACAACTGATGCGTACTAAGCAATGATGAGTGAATTCCACCATTTGATGTAACACTATACTGTATACTGATGAAGGGCTTTTGCCCAAAACATCGATTTTCCTGCTCCTCTGATGCTGCCTGACCTGCTGTACTTTTCCAGCATCACTCTAATCAAAACTCTGGTTTCCAGCATCTGCAGTCCTCACTTTTGCCTATACTGTATACTCACTGAATCTAACAGACCATTGCAAAAACTCATCTGCATGGAAGTTTGGATAATCTGGTCTGGTGTGCTGCATAGACAGAAAGGCTGAATTAAATAGTTTGACAAAGGAAAATATTTAGTTCATAACAAGGCAAGCATGAATAATATGTTGATTTCATAAAAGCTGTTCTACACAAGGGTATGGGCAATCTCAACAATTTTTAACTAAACTGTCTTCAAGGCAGTGAGTAGCCCAAATTGCACTATGGTTACTATTCTTAAAAATACAAACCTGCTGAGCGTAAAAAATATTGTTGATTCTCAGTAGTTATTCAGGTGCTTTGATAATCAACAGTGAACAGGATGAATATTACTGTCACAAGGAACTTGTAAGGCTAATGGGCAAATCATGGATATTTCTTTTCAGTTTTCATAAAAGATTTTGATTATCACCTCTTGTAAACTCAAGAAGAATTAGGAAGCTACAGTGGTGTATTAACATCTCTTCTACATTAGCAAAGATATATCCTTAATTATCAGAAGAGGACATAGATAAAGTTGTTAACTAACTCTATTTAGTATTTTCATAATTATGTTATGGCTGTCAGTATATGAAACAAAACACAAAGTGCTTCATCCGAGGAAGATTTTTTCCCTTTTTGTGGTTGACATTATGTTGTATGAATGTATTTAGGAATCAAATGCAGTCAATTAATTTATAACCAGCACAGGATATAGCTAATTGCAATATTCAGCCTCTGTGTGACTCAAGGGAGCTCTTAAAGATATTGTTGAGAAGATACCAGAGTTTGTCACAAATGCTGATTTACTATCAGTGCTGGTGCATCTTTATGGATGCCAAATTCAGCCTAAGCTTGACACCATCTAGGACAATCAGCCCGCTTGCTTGATACTGTATCCACAAGTATCCACACCCTCTACCATTGATGCCCAGTCATAGCACTGTGTACTATCTACAAGATGCACGACAGAAATTCACCAAAGATTCTCAGACAGCACCTTCCAAACGTACAGTCACTTTCATCGAGATGGACAAGGGCAGCAGATATAAGAGAACACCACCACCGTCAGGTTTCCTTCCAAGTTGTTCATGATCCTGACTTGGAAATATATCACCATTCCATCATTGTCACTGGGTCAAAATCCTGGAACTATATCCCTGACAGCATTGTGGGTCGACCTACAGCATGGGGAGTGCAGTGGTTCAAGAAGGCAGCTTACCACCACCTTCTCAAGGGCAACTGGGGACAGGCAATAAATTTGGTCAGCCAGCAATGTTCATGTGCCATGAGCAAATGAAAAAAATCAATTAAGAGTGTAGTTCAAAGGGTGCATCTGAGCCTGGATTTTAAAAGTAGAGGCATGGAGTACAAAACCAAGGAAGGTAAAATGAACACATTAAAAATTTTAGTGTCATAAGACTGACTGTGTGGAGTTTGCACGTTCTCCCCGTGTCTGCGTGGGTTTCCTCCGGGTGCTCCGGTTTCCTCCCACATCACAAAGATGTGCAGGGTCAGGTGAATTGGCCATACTAAATTGCCCGTAGTGCTAGGTAAGGGGTAAATGTAGGGGTATGGGTGGGTTTCGCTTCGGCGGCTCGGTGTGGACTTGTTGGGCCGAATGGCCTGTTTCCACACTGTAATCTAATCTAATCTAATCTAATCTAATCTAAAGACAATGGATCAAGAGTTGACTAATTGGTCCATGGGGCCTGCACTGCCATTTGATAAACTCATGTCTAAACTGAAATGGACTTCACTTTAGTTTCATAATGTTTGTAACAGTCCAGCATCTGGAGACATTCAGTAGTCATACTTGCACGGCTGAAATATATGTATATCCTTGCAAAGTAAATTTCTTTAGTAAACAAATAAAATGTTCACCATCTTTGGAAAGTTGCATAAATGTACATTACTTACATTGTATTCGTTTTACAAAGTACATTTAAGTTAACAAAGACACTGCTGAATTTGCTAGGTAACTTTGATCACAGGTAAATGAGTCCCTGGAAGAAAAATGGCTAATCACTTGTTCTGGAGACATCAGTGGTTAGCTGAATGGGCCACAAAATGGGAAAGAGGGAACATGACAAATATCATGCAAGCAGAAATAAACATTTCAAAACCAGTGACTAAATACAATTCAGTGATTTCTGGCTTTAACTTGGACTAAATCAGTTCCATCCTGATATTTTAAATCTCTTTGGTTATTTTAACACAGCAAGGTTTCATTGCTTTTCTAAGGACAGATGAACTTGGTCAAAAACCCTTGGTTCATTCTATCGAAGGTTAATAAAGAAATATGAATTCAGTTGATGGCTTGAAAAGTCAGAAATTATGTTTGCAATCTGAAATTTGATTTTGGAAAATACTAATATTCAAAATGTTTGCAGTTGTTTACCAAGTTTGTTTAATTTGACAGTGATTGTCTGCAGACTTTATTTTGCAAATGAGAATTTGCATCATTTTGTAACAACGTTTTCTTGAAACTATGAACAAGCACGAACAAATAGTATTTATTGGTACTAGTTCATGCAATAAAAATGCATACATGAGAAAGTTCATCTCTAGATATGACAAGCTCATATAAAGTTGATAATTCATGTGTTCCAATGTTCCATCAAAACATTATTATTTTGTAACATATTTATGATTTTTTTAAAATCTCTATTATATTTTTTAAATATAATAGAGATATTATATCTTAAACTTTTAAAACTTTTTTCTTACCCAACATACTCATTTGTTTTCATTTTTAGGTATTTGGTACTCTCTATTCACATATCCTTATAAGAGCTTTCAGCTAGTGTGCACCTCCTGTGTATGCAAAAATCAAAACATAATGTCTTCTATTAAATCCTGAACTTACTAAACAATACTGAACATGTAAATAGTTACAGTAATGGTCAATTTAAAATAATCAGTCAGGCCCAAGATGTGACTCATTTATTCTTGCAAGATGCTACAGAACTTGTTCATCGCAAACAAAATAATTATGTTCGAGCCTTACACCTTGTTGAATTATCCAAAAATGTGAGGTACCTACAGTTTCCTGTTACTTCCACTATGACCAATCAGCACCCTTACTTGTCTATAGTTTAAATTGTTATAATCATTCAAAGCTTGGCATCCTTGTGTTTATTTTGATAATCTCGAGATAAAATGTTTCATTAACAAGTCTCTAACATACAAGCCTGAGCCGATCCATATCATCTATCTAAATCTGCCAAACATTTTCTGAGGATCTGTATCCCTTTGCTCCCTACCCATTCATGTATCTGTCCAGGTACGTCTTAAATGATATCGTTCCTTCCCCTAGCACGCAGTCCAGGTGCCCACCACATTCTGCATAAAGAACTTTCCACGTATTTCTCCCCCAAACCTTTCTCCTCTCACTTTGAACTCATGACCCCGAGTAATTGATTCCTCCACCCTGGGGGGAAATATTCTTGCTTTCCACCCTGTCTACACCTCTCAGGATTTCGTAGGCCTCAATCAGTTCCCCCATTAACTACCTTCTTACCAATGAAAATAATCGTAATCTACTCAACCTCTCCTCTTTAGCTAGCACTCTCCATACCAGGCAACATCCTGGTGAACCTCCTCTGCACCCTCTCCAAGGCATCCACATCCTTTTGGTAATGTGGTGACCAGAACTGTACGCAGTATGCCAAATGTGGCTAAACCAAAGTCTTATACAATTGTAACATGACCTGCCAACTCTTGTACTCAATACCCCGTCTGATGATGCCTTATGCCTTCTTGACTACTGTACTGACCTGTGTTGCCACCTTCAGGGAACAATGAATCTGAACACCCAGATCTCTCTGTACATCAGTTTCCCCAGGACTTTTCCATTTACTGTATAGTTTGCTCTGGAATTGCATCTTCCAAAATGCATCACCTCTCATTTGTCCGGATTGAACTCCATCTGCCATTTCTCTGTCCAACTCTCCAATCTATCTGTATTCTGCTGTCTTCTCTGACAGTACCCTTCACTATTTGCTTTGCTACCAATCTTAATGTCATGTACAAACTTGCTGAGGAGGCAACTATACCTTCTTCCAAATCATTTATGTATATCACAAACAGCAGTGGTCCCAGCACAGATCCCTGTGGGACACCATTGGTCACAGGTCTCCATTTTGAGAAGCTCCCTTCCACTACTACTCTCTGTCTCCTGTTGTCTAGCCAGTTCTCTATCCATCTAGCTAGAACACCCTGGACTCCATGCAACTTCACCTTCTTCATCGGCATACCATAGGGAACCCTATCAAACGCCTTACAAAAGTCCATGTATATGACATCTACATCCCTTCCCTCATTAATCAACTTTGTCACCTCTTCAAAGAATTCTAATGGGTTTGTAAGACATGACCTTCCCTGCACAAAACCATGCTGTCTATCACTGATTAGCCAATTTTCTTCCAAATGGGTATATAACCTATCGCTTAGTATCTTCTCTAGTAGCTTCCCTACGACTGAGGTCAGGCTCACAGGTCTGTAATTAACTGAATTATCCCTGCTATCCTGTTTAAACAAGGGGACAACATTAGCAATTCCCCAGTCCACTGGGATCTCCCCTGTTTTCAAGGATGCTGCAAAGATATCTGTTGAAGCTCCAGCTATTTCCTCTCGCTTCCCTTAGAACCTGGGATATATCCCATCTGGTCCTGGGGACTTGTCCACCTTAATACCTTTTAGAATACACAACACTTCCTCCCTCCTTAATGCCAACTTTACCTGCCTGACCTGCTGTGCTTTTCAAGCACCACACATTGGACACTACAGTAATCAAAGGTCTATCCCTAACCTCAACAATCGCCATGTCCCTCTCCTTGGTGAATACCAATGCAAAGTATTCAAGTAATCTCACCCATTTTCTCTGACTCCATGCATATGTTTCCTCCTTTGTCCTTGAGTGTATTCCCTCATTACCCTCTTGCTCCTTATAAATGAATAAAAGGCTTTGGGGTTTTCCTTAACCCTGCTCACTAAGGTTATCTCATGACCCCTTTTAGCCCTCTTAATTTCTTGTTTCAAATTGGTCCTGCATTTCCGATATTTTTCCAAAGCTTTGTCTGACTTCAGTCGCTTAGACCTAATGTACGCATTCTTTTTCCTCTTAGCTAGTCTCACAATTTCACCTGTCATCCATGGTTCCCTAAACTTGCTATTTATCTTCCCCTCAGTGCTTTTTCTTCTTCTTGTCTTCCTTCTTTTTTCTCTCTTTCACTCCTGGCCTTGATGGGTGATTCATGGTCTCTGGTGATGGTCTCCTGTGAAAGCCTCATGGAAAGGAATGGTATGGCGTCCTCCTGGCCTGACTCAGCAACCTCCCACAGTGGCCTCCCGACATTAGCATGATGACCTCTCAACCTGGCGCAGTGACTGCCTCCTGCAGCCTGCAGTGGCCTCTCGGCGTGGCGACCACTCAGTCTCCTGCAGCAGACCCCCTTGTAGGGGACTCCCAGCATGGTGTGTTGTCAGGGCCTGGTGCAGACTGGAAGCTAGGCGCCAGCATAGCCTGCTGTACTGAACCTCTATTTCTGTAATGCTGGACATTTTATTTCTGTGTTGTCTTAAATCTTGTGACTAAAGAAGCTGTGCCTATGTACTTTTGTATCTAAATTGGCGCTGTTATTGGCAGCATCGAAATTTTTTACCATGCTTCTTGAGTATATGTGACAATTAAGTCTATTCTCATTCTTCTCTTTTCCACAATATTCAGGAATCAATGCTAATGCTACTTGAGGATTTATGGAAGTTTCCTAGCAGTATGGCTGGGTATAATGGTAGTCTTAAAATGTGCCTACGAATCAAACAAGACACTTGTATAAATAAATGACTACTTCCAGCTCCTGGTCTGTGTGTAATGGGTACTTCAGTAAAGCAACATTGCTTGCACCTGAATAAATTATTACCTTATCAATCGCTCTGCTGGATTGATGTGGGCATAATCTTTCATTCATTCTTCTAAAATGTTTAAGTTAGAAAAAATTGATTCAGGTGCAAGAACCACAAGTGGAATGTTCTGTCCTTAAAAAAAACATCAAAATATATAATTTGCCAAGTGCTGTGAATAGAATCAAAAACACATGAATGTCTCCTAACCTTTTAAACTTAGTGTACTTTAAATCTATTGCTGGGAAATCCATTTTACTTCTCGTTAGATAAAGCCCCTCTTGGTATATATTTAAATATGTATTGACTAATGAAAAATCATAGTAAATTTTATATTGACTACCTTGTAATAGATAAATTATCAAGATGCAAAGAACTTTGAGATTTTGTCAATCATTTTTACTTAAACTGATTGCAAAGTGAAGTGGTGTAACCAGTTTAGTACCCTCGCAGAACTGTCCACTGGATTTAAAATAATCATAGCTATTTGTCTCTTTGGACCATTTGAGAAATAAGAATTTCAACTAATCTCAATCCAGTTGTCATATTCACAGACATCTGCGTAGCAAACAATAGTAGCCATACATATTTATGCAAAAATATATTTTAATTTATTATATTCTGTTGCCTTTGCCTGGATCTTTTTCTGCTGACTACATATTGAGGCTGTTTGAAATTGGGCAAATTTCTAACAGCACTGGACTACATGTACATATTTCAGATACACAGTCCAAACGTTACGTGTTGTTATGCAAGTATTTTACATTTCTTGCATCCATAAACTGTCTGCAAAAAGATCAGTAATTGTGTGTTTTGATGGAAAGAATCTAAGCAAACCTGTACAGATGGCTAACGGAGAGGTCCTTCACTGAACTTTTCAGCATTTGTCCAATCTAAAAGCGATAAAAGGCTTATGACTATTAGAATGATGACTGTGAAAGGAGAGCATCAAATAAGTATGATGGTCAGATGCTGGTGCGAGATACAACATCATAAGCTTCATAGATCTGCATGTAGGTGGCACAATGGTTGGCAGTGCTGGATTAAATTCCAGCCTTGGGTGACTACCTGTATGGAGTTTGTATACTCTCTATGTTTCTATGTGAGTTCCCTCTGGGTGCTTTGGTTTCCTCCCACAAAGATGTCAAGGTTAGGTGAATTGGCCATGCTAAGTTGCCCATAGTGTCCAGAGCTGTGCAGACCAGATGGATTAGCCATGGGAAATGCAGGGTAACAGGAATAGAATAGGGAAGGCAGGGTAGGATACTCTTTGGAGGGTTGGTGTGGACTTGCTGGGCTGAATGGCCTGCTTCTGATTCTATGAAGAGGCTCAGATAATAACTCAAGTGAAACTACCATTGGTGGTTCAGGCTTTAGATATTTTCTAATCGACCTGTTCAAAGATGCAATTGCACATCTCTGGAGCGGGTGGGACTTGTACTACTGCAACCATGAGACTACTCCTGATCATGGCCATATGATGAGATTATGCTCATTTTGAGAGGACAAATGGAGTTAAGAGCCCAATGCAATGGAAAGAAAACATATCTGCAATTCTGATAATAGGCATTAGACAAAATTCCCTCTTTTCATCTGAAGCAAGTCTAGAACTTGGACTAGTGATTGTATGCATACCAGAAGAGAATTGCAGTATTTCCAAAGGTGCTGGGCTATTGGTTGCTAAGCAGATCCTAAAGAAAGTTACAAAGATGCTTTTGTGGGTCTGGAATGTTTTCCTGGTGAAAATTACTTCAGAGTAGGTGGGAATATGATATCAACTCAATATCTGATTAGGAGAATTCCAGCTTCCCTCAAATCCAGCCTAAAAGACAAGTTAGAGGATTTGAAAAAGAAGGGAGTAATCAAGAAAGTGATAACTTCTTCAGACTGGATTAGCAGCATACTAACAATGAGAAACCTGGAAAACTGAGAGTGTATGAACTGATCCAGAGGATCTCAATAAAGATTTGAAAGGATTTCACTATCCTAATGCTTGAAGAAATGTTGCTGGAATGTCCCATGGCAAAGATCTTTACTGTCCTGGAGGTGAAGGATGGATATTGGAAAATGAACCCCAATCCATATGTTTATGTGATTGAATTATGCCCACACTCCTTAGTTTATATTATTTTAAAACAGCAATTGAAAACTTCATTATTCAATTTCATCTAGGTAAATGCCAGTGTTCCATGTGCATGCTTTAATTGCTTCACTATGTGAAGGAAATTACATCAGCAGTCATATGACTAAGTTACAAGTGTGCAGTGTATCATCCACAATAGCTCCACTCCAGGAGGATAACTGACTAACTCATGCTGTCTGCTTTGATACGAAAGATTAGTTTTCTCACTAGATTCTAGACAAGTATTGATGATTACACATTCCAATTAGTCATTCCACTACTCTGGAAAAGTATCAAAGCAGATAGCATGAGTTAGTCAGTTATCCTCCTGGAGTGGAGCTATTGTGGATGATACACTGCACACTTGTAACTTAGTCATATGACTGCTGATGTAATTTCCTTCACTTTAGAGAAGCAATTAAAGCACCACTGGCATTTACTTAGATGAAATTGAATGATGAAGGTTTCAGTTGATGTTTTGAAATAATATAAACAAGGAGTGTGGGGATAATTCAATCACATAAAACATATGGGTTGGGGTTGGGTGGTGTGCTAAATATTTTTAAAATTTCACCCTACCTCCAATAGATCCACTTCCAGCTTTAACAGAGATGTAATGGGTAAGGAAAACCAAAATACTGTAATGAGGCCACATAGTTCATATTTAATTTATGTCTCTTGTTCATCCTAACAGCTAATGGGAGATGAGGATTGTTTCATGGCAGAGAAGTGTGTTTCCATCAATGCTTTTGGGCTAGAAGGAGCTTTCTTCCACTTAAAAGCTTACCTGCTTCCCTATTCACCAATGGACTGTTCTTCTCAATGATCCAAAGACCCCATTTGAATTGGACCTCTAGGAATTGGAGATTGCACTCTTTCATGTCCTAAGGGATCAATGATCACTTTCCTGCAACTGAGGTACGGACACTGTCAAAACTCCACAATATGTGGAAATACTGAATACAACTCTTCTCTCACCCCACTTACCAAACCTCCCTCAGTCAAGATCAGGCCCTGATGTCTGTAACCTCAACTCTGAAGTGAAGCTTTTACTGGATGGATCAGCTTAGATCGAATTGATTTCAAAATTAAAATTGATTCCAACTCTATCATTCTGTGCTGTTTCTACATTACACTAGACTAATCACCTGATGAAGAAGCGTCGCTCCGAAAGCTAGTGTGCTTCCAATTAAACCTGTTGGACTATAACCTGGTGTTGTGTGATTTTTAACTTTGTACACCCCAGTCCAACACCGGCATCTCCGAATCTACACTAGACTAGTTCGCCCACAAGTCAAGTGGAAATTTATTGGACTAAAAATGTGGGCATGCCCTTCAGCATTTGTGGGACTCTTGTGTCTATTGAAAGTGATGCAGGCAGTATCTAAACTAATGTCTACCTCCATTGTACATTTATTGTCTGTCCTTAATTGCCCAGAGGGTTGTAAAGAGTCACACATGGCTGCAGGCCTTCAGATTCCACTTACCTGAGAGACTGCAGGTCTCATCAACTCCCATCCCTTGAGGCTTATGAGATTAGTGCTCTTGCAGAAATAAATCAATTGGTTCATTTTCTTAAATTATGGCACATTCTTTGAGGTAAAGCCAAAAGTGCCTGTAAAATTAATTAAAGTCACTTTAGCCATATTGTATCCAGTAAGGGTAAGTTAAGTACTGTGCCTGTGATACTTTGTGATGCGTTACTCATCTTATCTATGTTGTCAACAAGTGAACAATAATAACAACTTGTCTGCAAAATTGAACACGTCCCCAGGGTGGGATCAGTTGCAAATATTTAAATGTGTCATTTTGGTTGCAAAGACATTAAATGGTACATTTTAAATGCTTTAAAATATAATCTTGTTTCAAAGAACCAAAGTTTTGAATAATGTACTCCAATATTACTAGAAACAAGTTTCAATTTATTTTTATTTAAATTTCAGTAAATTTCCTACATAACAACAGTGATTACACTTTAAAGATACAGTTGGTTCTGCTATAATGCGGTAGTTCTGTTTTTGTGCAACCCCATGTTATAAGAAAATCGCGTAATAGCAGCACCATTTAAATGAATGGGGCCAGAATCGCGTTAAAACCAATACACGCTTTAAAAGTGCATGCTTTAGAAACAGTGTCCCCAATGCATCAATCACACTACAGTGAATTTGCATTGTAATAGCAGAATGACCTGTATGTCATTTGCTGTAGATATCTTGCATTTATGAAAGACACTATATAAATGTGATTTTATTAAACTTTAAAACTGATCCATACAGAGATGATGGTTGGACTGTGTGGTTACATTTTTTTGTGATAACCATATTTCCACATTTTTAATCATACTTAGCAAGTCACTATTTTTACATATATGAAAGAACTTTTACTTAAAGCATTTTTTAACATCAAATTTTAAATTTAATAGGTTATGCAATTGTATTGGCTCATGATAGATTTTGTGTTCAGTGATATAAAAATGAGCTGGAGCAGAAAAGAAGCAGTTCTCCTTCTGGACAAACTTTTGCAACCGCAGTAGCTTTAACATAGAAAATGTTCCAAAAGCATTTTACAAAAAAACAAACCTAAAATGAATGCTGATCTAAAGTAGGAAATATTGCAAACAATGATCTTTAAGAAGGATCTGAAAGATAGAGAATGAGTTGAGGTGTAGTGATTTACTGAGGAAATTTGACAGTTGGGCCTATCTGGCAGGAAATGATGGAGAAGAGAGCACAAAATGATGCACAAAAGGCCAAACTCAAAGAACAGATGCAAAGGTTTTGATTGCAGTACTAAAGACAATTACAGAAATTGGGAGGAATGAGGCAATGCAAGAATTAAAAATAAGGGATAAGAATTTTATATTTGTAGCAGTGGGACTCCAGAGTCTCTGCAAATGAGAAAAGTGATGACAAATGATACTTTTGTGGGATAGAACACAAGCAACACAGCTTTTTTAGATGTTGATATTCGCAAAGTGTTTGGGCTTGGAAGCTGACTTGTAGACAATTGGGTTGATTTCTAACTGCTGGCTGCCCCTTTCTTACATGTCAAATGAATGAATGGAAATTGAAAGTTAGACACTTAGCTCAGTTCGCTTGGAATAATTTTAAAGTGAGCCAGTATATGGATTTTACATAAAGCTCATGAAGCTTTTGGCAAAATGTTGCTTAAATATGCAAATTAGGACCCTGTAGAAGCTGCTGTGGGTACAACTCAGGCTATAGTAATCTTCACTGATTCCGAAAATGTGCCCTTCACCCTACCCGAGACCATGAGTTTGGGAGATTTGCATGTACTCATGGAGTGCATGTGCTATTTTGGCACTAATGGGATGCCCACTCAATGGTGTAAGACGTATATTGCTAAAATGCTCACTCTGTATATTGTTAAATTTAAAAAACAGTTTATTAACTACATTGAATGAATTCTGAAAATTTGCAGACAGTAATCAGATAATTGCTACAGTTCAAATGATTATAGGTGGAACTTAATGTAAGCATTGCAGATCCCAGTGGTAGAAGTGGGTGACAGTGCAGCTTCCAGCAGAAGTGGCCAGGGGACCATGATCATGTAAAAACTGAAAGAAGTGCAGATGGTGTAAATAAGAAACAAAAACAGAAACTGCTGGAAAAGCTCAGCAGGTCTGGCAGCATCTGATAAGTGAAATCAGAGTTAACATTTCGGATTGAGTGACCGTTCCTCAGAATTCAACACCGTGATCGTGTAGTGGTTAATAATCCACATATGTGTGGCCCATCAAGTTATGTCAGAAGCCGGCTGGAGAGCAGAAAACATAAATGTGCTTGCCAAAGTCACATGGTAAACTGCTACTCTCAAACAGTAACCAGACCTGTCTGCTGTAATGTCTGACTGCCTATTTTGCAGTTGACAACCAGTTCATTGTGGATAAAAGTATCAGCCTTCAACAGAGCATTATAAGCTCTGAAAGAGCAAGTGAGTGTCCTCCAGTCTGCACCACATGAATTAGAGCCATCAGTACCTTAAGTCTCGGAAGAAAACCCTAGGAGGAGGAGGTTTCATAATAGAAAAGATCTCCAAGAGAATTTAGCTCATGGTTCAGTGATGTCACCCTGCAGACCCTCCTGGGGCAGCTGAGGAATGGGAAGAGATTTTGTTCCATGCAGATGGCATGAGAAGACTAACCAAGGAAGTCCAAACAGAGATTGCTGCGGAGGTCAGCTGTGGTGGGATTTTATAATGTGACTGGGTCCAATGTCACAAAGGGATCTACAAATTCCAGCAAATTGCAAGGGTGACTCTGAATGTGTCTGTCAAGATATGATGGAGTCAAAGATAGGTGGGATCAAATGGGAGAGGGAAAGAAGGAAATGCCACAGAAGATTGGGCCTCTGGAAGAATGGAGTGTGTGTTTCAGGCCTTTTCCTCTCATTCACTGATACTCCCAGGCAACCTTGAATGGATGTGTGTTAGATAGATACTAGAGGACCTATCATGATTGAGGGATGCCGAACAAGGTGGGGGAGAATGTAAAAATGTCTGGTGACTGCAGTGTTACTCTGCCAGCAGTAGAAAAGGGCCCACACCACCAGGGAAAGAATGAAAAACTGGTGAGGTTTGACACACCTCAAGATAATTGAATTGGAACTGACCAGGAAGCAGGGAGACCATTCTATCACAGATGGAGTTAGTCATGGACAATGGCAGTGAGAAGCATTTGAAAATGAAGTTACGCAGCAAGGGCAGGCCACAAACAAATATTTGGGAGGATTGATTGCAAACTTCAGTTAATTGTCTTTCTTACTTCATGCAGGTCGCAGCAATTCACAAAGGTGTCAGTATTCAGACAAAGCTTCAAACTTGCACTCATGCTCTGGGGTGGGGAATGCTGATTTGTTAATCATTGCTGACCAAATGATTCAGTAGTGCAAATACACTCACCTGGGTAGGTATGAAAAAGCATTTACAGGTCCAGGCACTGTCACTATTTGTTCACTTTGGGATGAACTGTCGTTATAAGCAGATTACATTTCCCTTTTCTCTCCAGGCTGATCTCAGGAGGTCTTGAAAGGCCCATTTGTGTCACCTATGACTTTGTCCACACAGGTGAAGCCTGCATTGGCTCAAGGTCTACAGACTTCTTTGCCTGGCCTTTCAGCTTTGCATGGAGAAGCATAAACTCTCCATCCCTTTCAAACCATGTGTTTGTGACTTGCTTGATGTCACTGTTGGCTACCTAAGATATTCTAAACATATCTCCAGTGAATCCTCTAAAAGATCTGTGTGTATAAAAATTTAACATGGCGATGACCTTTAATATGATTGACATGGTGTTCCAATCTGTTGGGCACACATCATTCTGCAGCCGTGTGTGCAGGTCAATCCCTGAATCCCTTGAATGGGTACCACCTTCTGATCTTGTCACTGGGATAACTGCATGAGTACTCTGTTTAAGCACAAAAGGGTATTCCATCTTCAGGCTCTCTCCTGGATCAACTTCTGCTGGATCCTGGATAGCTATGGACTGAACTTGCTGGCGCTCCGACTGCGCTGGGTCTACAGTCCCTGGATCCCCCTCCTCTTTTTTTTTGCACCTCAAGATTCCCCCATCTCTGAGCTTCCTTTAGATATAGAGTCCAGCGTGGAGTTTTTGTCTCTTTGGTGAGCTCTTCCCCGTTCAGAATTCTGCCCTCAATGCTGGCCAGAAGGCAACATTGCATTGCATCATGGACGTGCTCATGACAAATAAACGCCTTTTCAATTGTCATCTCCCGATGCTTTCATGCAACTTGGCAGCCTCACTGCCTTCCCACCAATTGAAAATTTTTCCGGTCATTCCTGATATTGGACAATGAGCCTCCTGCGTGATTCTATGCCTTCACCATGATTTCCCCTCTAGCACAACCCAAAAAAATTATACTTATTCCAGAATTTGCAGAAGTATTTAATTTTTATTTTCTGTCATTGTACTTCAAAATTATTGGAGGCTAAAAGATTATGGGCATAAAATGATATGATTCAAAATGTGTCTGACTAAGATATGAATATTTGTTTAGACAGTGTTATATTAGTTGATTTTCATGACTTGCTCAAGAAACAAACAAACGTTTTCCAGTTCATAATGATTTAAATTTTAGGGCACTTATTACTTTTGACCAATGTGGTCTGAAACAAAAAGAAAGAACTGACAGAGACCTTTTTGTAGTTGCTTAGTGTGAGTATGGCTGGTGATGCCCAGGATATGTAATCCTCTTTGTTTTGATTGTATGAATGAACACAGCATGTGCCAGACACGGGTTGGTGGAATGTGGTGTCAGACAAATTATTCTATTTTTAGTGCACTAACCTTCTTCATATGCTTTCAATCAAAAGCAGGGATTCATATGCATCAGGCAATCAGAGACCGTCTGGAAGTTTGGCCTTTCATTTGCTCTCCGTGGTTTTATTTACAGGCATAAAGCTGAAAATCCTGTGACAGCTGGGTACAGAGTACCAACCAGTTTGCTGTAGCCATGGTGTGGAATTTCACTGTGTGCTTACTTTATTTAACCAGAAATACACTTACAATCCAATGTAAAATAGGGGAAAATCTAGATATTCTAGTTTAAGTTCTGCATCAAGCTTTTAACTGAGGTATTCTTTGTCAAAAGAGATGTGTACGATCGTCGCCAGGTTTATTACTTTTTTAATAATAGATATTTACACTGCAGTTTATGATACTGAAACATTACAATTTTAAATGTTATGAGGGGGAATTTCAGTCTGAGCTAGTTTCAGGTGCATAACCACAATCTCTTGCGCCCGGAAACTCAGTCTGAGAATTAAGCAGAACTGGGGCTTTGCCTTCAACCAGTGAGCTGTGGACTATAATGCATTCTGGTATAGTCCATCTTGTTTGAGACCATAAGAATTTCCACTGGTTCCAATGCCTAATTGGTAGGGTTGGGGAACTGAGCTGATGAGGTTACTTTGAAGCCAGGAGAATGCAAGATCCAATTATTTTCAGTATGCAATCATATACCTTATTGAGGAACAAAATACTGCAAAAGTTGCAAACCTTAAATAGTAACTGAGAATGTTCTAAACACTTGATATTCGCTGTAGAGACAGAAACCAGGTTGATTCTGAGGATCAGTGATTTGAAACTTGAACTTTGTTTCACTGACCTCATGGTTGGATTGTACAATAGTCTTGCAATATGCTCATTCTATGTAGTAATATATGATCAGAAATATTCAAATTTAGTTTCATCACTTGAGATGCATGTTCTGAAATAATCATGTTAAATAATTACAACAGCAGTAGACCATTTTCTACTTTGAGGCAATTGGAGGCCAGAACAGTGGTGTGAACCTTGATTTCTCTGACTCAAGATTTTCAATTTTCAGGAGTAGACTGTCAACTGCAACCAGTTGGTTTGGCTCAAGAGGGAACAATATAGAAACAACCAATTTTTTGGTTCCAGAATTGGCGATCAAAGACTTGGGTGTGGATGAGAAAGGTAGGAATATCCAGCCTGTGAAGAGAAAGCATTCTTCTCTCTCTCTCACTCATTCTCTTTCCCTTCTGTGTGGAGAAGTAAACAAGAATTCCTAGTACCTCGACCTTAAAAAATAGAAACAGAAGTAGGCTGTTTGGCTCCTTAAGACTGCAGCTCTGCAATAGTATCATGGCTGATCTGACATTCCTCATGTCCATTTTCCTGCCTTTTCCCTTGATTCTCCTACTGATCAAGAATCTATCTATCTCAGCCTTAAATATATTCAAGAACCCTGCCCCCACAGCTCTCTGTGGCAAAAAGTTTCAAACACTCAACCCTCAGAAGAAATTAATCTTCATCTCAGTCTTCAATTAACACAACTTTATTCTGAGACTATGCCTTTGGTGGTGGATTCTTCTGTGAGGTGAAACATCCTCTTACCATTAACCTGTCAAACCCTTTAAGAATCCAATATGTTTCAATGAGATCACTTCTCATTCTTCTAAACTCCAGTGATAGAGTCCCACAGTGCTTAGCCTTTGTTCATAAGACAATCTTTCCATACGTGATCATCCCAGTATCTTCTTTGAACTGCCTGTAATGAAATGATAACTTTCCTTAATGGGCGAAATCTGCTCACAGTACTCCAGGTGTGGTCACACCAGCACCTTCTACAGTTGCATTAAGATTTCCCTACTCTTCCCTACTCAAGATCTCAAATCCCTACTTCTATATTCTAACTCCTTTGAAATAAGGGCCAATATTCCACTAGTCTTCCTGATTACCTGCTGCACCCATGTGCTAGCTTTCTGTGTTTTATATGCAAGTACTCCTAAGCCTCATTGTGTTGCAGCTTTCTGCAGTTTTTCTCTATTTCAATAATATTCTGTTCTTGTGTTTCCCTTTCCAAAATGAACAACTTTGCATTTTCCCACATTATATTCCATTGCCAACGTTTTGCCCACTTTCTTAACTGATTAATACTTCTCTGTAAACTGTTTATATCCCTCTCACAATTTGCTTTTTCTCTTATTTTTGTGTCATCTGCAAGTTTGGCAACAGGACATTCACTTTCTTCCTGCAAGTCATTAGTATATCTTGTAAACAATTGTGGTCCCAATTCTGATCCCTATGGAATGCCACTGGTCACAGGTTGCCAACCTGAAAAAGAACCCCTTATCCCCACTCACTGTTTCCTGCCCATGAGTCAATTCTCTATCAATGCCAACATACTCCAACACTATGGGCTTTTATATTGTGATTTAACCTTTTGTGAGGCACCTTGTCGAATGCCTTTTGGAAGTCCAAATATAACACATCTACCCCGTTCTCCCCGTGTCTGCGTGGGTTTCCTCCGGGTGCTCCGGTTTCCTCCCACCGTCCAAAGATGTGCAGGTCAGGTAAATTGGCCATGCTAAATTGCCCGTAGTGTTAGGAAAGGGGTAAATGTAGGGGTATGGGTGGGTTACGCTTCAGCAGGTCGGTGTGGACTTGTTGGGCCGAAGGGCCTGTTTCCACACTGTAATGTAATGTAATCTAATCTAATCTACTATTTTGCCTCTATCCACTCTGGCTGAGTCTTCCCTGAAAAACTCTACTAAATTAGTCAGACTTTATTTCTCTTTCACAAAGCCATGCTGATTCTGCTTAAGTATATTATGATTTTCCAAATGTTTTGCTATTACTTCCTTAAAAACCGATACCAGTATTTTTCCAACTATGGATGTTAGGCTAATTGTTTTATCATTACTCATTTTTTGCCTCCCTTTTTGAATAGATATGCAACATTAGCAGTTTTTTAATCCTCTGGTACTTCTCCAGAATCTAATGATTTTTGGAACATTACAACCAATGCATATATTATCTCTGTAGCTCCTTCTTTTAGGATCCTGGGATGAAGCAAAGAGAGCCAAAGGACTTATCTGCCTTGAGTCCCATTAGTCAGTCTAATGCTACTATTTTAATGATGGTAATGGTACTGAATTCCTCCCCCATATTCTTTAGTATTAATGGATTTTTCGAAGTATGTTCCACATAAAGATTGATGCAAAATATCGGTTTAACTCTTTTTGCCATTTCCTTGATTCCAAAATTGCTTCCTCAGACTCATTTTCCAAGGGTCCCTGTGCTCACTTTGACCTGTCTGTTCCTTTTTATATATTTAAGGAAGTGCTTATTGAAAGTCTTTATATTCCTGGCTAGTTTGCACTTGGAATTTATTTTCACTGTTTTTATTATATTTTTAGTCCTCATTTGCTGGATTTTGAATTTATCAGAGTCTTTGGGGCTATCACTGACTTTGACCTCCTTTATATGCTTTTTCTTTCAACTGAATACTCTTCTTAACCTGCTTGGTTAGCCATGGTTGCTTTATCCCTCTCTTAGAATCGTTCTCCTTACTGGGATGTATTTTTGCTGAGTCATGAATTAACTCCTTAAATGTCTGCCACTGCTTGCTCATGGTCATTCCTGCTAATCTATCGATCCAGTTCACTTTAGCTAACTTTGTCCTCATTACATTGTAATTCCCTTAACCTGAGTGAAACACAATTGTTTCTGACCCAAGTTTCTCACTCTCCATACTGAATATTAAATTCTATCATGTTATGATTATACTTCCTCGGGGATTGTTTACTTGGAGGTCATTTATTATACCTATTTCATTACGCATTACCAGATCCAAAACTGCCTGCTCTCTGGTTGGCTCAGTGGCATATTGCTCTAGCAAATTATCCCTATTACTCTGATTTGATCCCAATGTGATTAACCCAATCAACATGAGGATTGAAGTCACCAATAATTATTGCTCTATTCTTTTTACATGCTTCTATTATTTGGTGATGGATAGCCTTTGCCTTCAGAGTGGCTACTCTTTGTGGTCTGTACAATACTCCAACTGATGCAACAACTCTGCTGTTTACTTACCTCCACCAAACAGACTCTACATCGTTTGTTCATAAGTCATCACTCACAATGTCCCCATTTCATTTCTTATTAACAATGCTACTCCAGCAATGTAACCATCTTTCCTGTCTCTGCAAAAGGCCAAATATCCATGAATGTTAAGTTCCTAGTTTTGATCTCCGTATAACCATGTTTCTGTAATGGGATCATTTACTTTACCTTGATTTGCCATTAGTTTGTCTACCTGCCAGTATTTAGTTTAAAGTCCTATATACAACCTTAGTTATGCAACCTGCAGGTCTCTGGTCCCAACATGATTCAATTGGAGCTCGTCCCACCAGAACAGTTCCCTCCTTCACTTGTACTGGGCCAATGTCCCATGCTTTCAAATCCGTTTCTCCCACATCAATCTTTGAGCCATGCATTTACCTCTTTAATTTTGTGGACCCTGTGCAAATTTGCTCATGTTCTATGGAGAGTACTGGTATACTCTGGATCTGTACTAAATGGAGTTTAGAAGGATGAGGGAGGGAAATCACATTAAAACTTTAACAAGGATTGAGAGGCCTGGATAGAATGGATGTTGAGAAGTTGTTTCTACTCTTAGGTGAGACTTGGGCCCAAGTGCACAGCCTCAAACTAAAGGGAGAACCCTTTAGAACTGAGATGAGTAGGAATTTCTTCAGCCAGAGGGTGTTTAATTGGTGAAACACATTGCTGTAGAAGGCTGTGAAAGCAAAGCCTTTGAATGTATTTAAGACAGAGATAGAAAGGTTCTTGATTAGTAAGGGAATCAAGCAGGAGGAATGGTGGAGTAGGCTCAATGGGCCGAATGGCCTAATTCTGTTTTGTCTTACGATCCATGCATCTCTACTTTTTTACTTAGTTAATTTATTTTAAAAATATTTCCTATTTTTTAGTTTGTAACTTAGGTTGTAGCTTTCAAACTAGCAAGTAAACACCCCTCCCCCTCTGTATTGAATTCCCATGCTACACCAAAATCCCCAAACTATATACTCACTTGGGCTGTGTCTCATTCCAGAAGTGATCTCTCCATCTGATCATGTGATGCTTACTAATCCATGCAAACCTAATTACTTGTTCTTTCTCCATAAATTGTACTTACTACAACTCTGTTGTTGAAAGAAAAGAGAGGAAAAACGTCATTCAGATGCATGAAAGGGCCAAATTCTTAACCAATAAATGGAAAACTGTGAATCAGTGTATAACCACCTTATCTCATTAGCAATAAATCAGGAAAAACCAAAAGAAAACTGGAAGAAAACAACTTATTGACATCTATGATCTAGACTGGTGCCAGAACTGTGTTTCACTGACTATTCTTCCCCATCCGTAATACTGGTGTCTTGTTTGTTTGTGTATCTGTTTGTATGTGTATTGGACCTTTAAGAAAGACACAGAGGAGATTCCCCAGGATGTTGCCTGAAGTGGAGCGTATTAGTCATGAAGAGAGACTAGATGGACTGGGGTTGTTTACATAGAGCAGAGAAGGCTAAGGGTGGTCCTGATACAAGGTTTACAAAAGTATGATGGGCATAGATAACATGGATAGGTAGAAATGTTTCCTATTAGTAAAGAAATCAGTTAGCAGATGTAAGGTGAAGGGAAAAAGATTTTAAGGAGATATAGGGGGACTGGTGGCTGCCCGGACCTCAATGCCTGAAAGGGTGGCTAGAGGCAGGAACCATTATAACATTTAAGAAGTATTTGGATAATCACTTGAAGTACCATATTGTACAGGCTCTGGGCCAAGTGCTGGAAGATTGAACTGGCATAGATAGGAACTTGATGACTGTGGACATGCAGGCTGAAGGGCCTATTTCCATGCCATAGATCTCAAGACTCTGACTCTATGACTATAAATGATTAATTAGCAATTCAACTGGTTTATGTTTTGCCAACAGTTTAAAAAACACCGTTTTGGTTGCAGTTTAATTATTTTCTTGTTAATGGGGAGAAAACCTAATGTACACATTTGTTTAGCCTGAATTAGGTAGTTAAATAATATTGAGCAATTTGCTGGTTTAATCAAAGTTTCACAATTGTAATTATTCTGGAAATAGCCCAGTGAGTGGAGACAATTTGAGAGTTGGGCTTTCTCTTCGACATCAGGAGTTGCTGAGAAAAAGTGCATAAAATGCTTTTGTTTTGCTAAAAATGGTTCAAAGCAGTTTTCAAGTGTCATCCAAGCAGAACTAATGATGTCTAAGGGCTTTTGAAATATATTGCCATTCCCTCCATATTACTTGTTTAAAATCCTCCCTAGTAGCATTCTGCATCTACCTACACGAAATGGACTACTGTAGGTTATGAAAACTGCTCACCACCACTTCATCCAGAGCATTTAGGGCTGAGCAATACTAGCTCAGCCAATGAAGCTCACATCCACAAAATGAATTAAAAATTCCGTACTGTTTCACTTATTACATTGATTTCCACACCAAGATCTTCATTCTACTCCGTGTTTTTAATACAATTTCATGTAATTTTGTATCAGGGAACTTCAATCCACGCTTGAGTTTTTTGTCTAACGAGGTGTCAGTGAGGCATTATAGCTAATAAATGAGGTTCATTGTTTTGAATAATTACATCAAATTGATTCCTTCAGGAAGATGAATACCTAAAATAAGAAGTACTAGGAGTTAATTGAAGAAAACTCAAGTCAACATCTAATGTACCTCTTGGATGAGGTAGGTAACTAAAGTATTCCTTAACTTTCTGACAGTTTTGCATATGACACTGGATTTCATTTTTAAATCACTGATTGGACATGTCCAATGATCCAGCAAAGAAACCAAAGAGTAAGAGCGACTCAATGTCTTTCATTTGGCTTGAGCTTTTAAGCGAGAGGTTCCTTGATGTGGTTACTTTGATTTTTTTTTTACTGTATAGGATTGGTGTTGTTTTGTTAAATTGTTCCTTTTGACATCTCCCATGAAAACTAAAATAGATTGAAGGAGTAATATTTTATAGGTCATATTATTGTTCCAAACAGCAATTTCCCACATGTCTGAAACCCCAAACTGTTATTTAATATATTAATTAATTTTTGATCTGATGAGTGCAATGTTACACAATTTATTCATATACCTCACCAGAAGCATTGTGACCAATAATCTGATTTTGTTCAATGGTAGTGGGCTCTTGCATTCTTTCACATACATTGAAATCAGTCATAAACTTGTAAAATAACCAACACAACTTATCATTCTCTTTACATTAGATTAAAGCTTAAAGCAACCACTTCAAAAGGTTTACTTAAAAGGAAAGGTTAGATCTGAAGAGTTTGCTTGTCCTTTCAGGAGACCATTTAAATGATTCAGTCAGTATCATACAAATATTGTCTTCATGGTGTGATGGAATTTTATGTGCAAAAGATTGTTAATTTACCCTAAAATTATTTTATTTTTATCATCATAGTTTAAGCATAATAAATTAAAATGTTTATATTTCTCTCTTTCCATGTGAGCCCACACTGTCTCCCTTGACTCTTGGTTTTTAAAAGTATTAAGAACTTAAGATGCACTGTATGGCAGATTTTGCATTGATTTCGGAAGGACTGCCTCCTTAGACAGCTTTCACCAACTCATTGTCCACATTTGATTGAAAATCATAAGTAAGCAGCATCTCTTTGATGTGGAAAACTTGGAGGTTTAAAACTGAACTGATCTGGAGAAACACTTTGATGTTGCATTTGTGGGTGCTGGACACTGGTATAGTTATTCATTTTGAATTAGCCTCCGTCATATGCAACAGACATTCTGGCTGTTTTTAGTTCATCAGTTTTGTTTGATGTAGATTTTTTTTTCAAAAGAATATATAAATTTTATGTTCGTTTGAGTGATTTGCTAGAAATATGAAATAGAGTAATTCTGTTTTACATTTTGTTAAGTTTTTTTTTGCAAAAATCTATATAAGACTATAGGAGCAGAATTAGGCCATTTGACCCATCGAGTCAATTCCACCATTCGATTATGGCTGATATGCTTCTGAACCCCAGTCTCCTGCTTTCACCCCATAACCCTGGAATTCCCTTACCAATTGAGAACCTATCTATCTCTGTCTTAAATACAATCAATGACATGGTCTCCATAGTCTTCTGCAGCAATGAGTTCCACAGCTTAACTATCCTCTGACTGAAGAGATTCTTCCTCATTTTGATTCTAAAATGTCGCCCTTTCACTCGAAGACTGTGTCCTCAGATCATAGTGTCTCCTACTAGTGTAAACATTTTCTCCATGTCCACTCTATCCAGGCTTCTCAATAATCTGAATGTTTCAATTATATCTCCATCCTTCTTAACTCCATCAAGTACAAACTCTGGGTCCTCAACTGCTCCTCATATGACAAGTTTTTGATCCCCAGGATCATTCTTGTATACCTCCCTGGACACCTTCCAATGATAGCACATCCTTCCTTATATATGGGTGGCCCAAAACTGCTCACAACATTTGAAATATGGTCTGACCAGATCCCTATACAGCCTCAGCAACACATCTTTGCTCTGCCCCTCTTCAAATGAGTGCGAACATTGCCTTTGTCTTCCTAATTAACAACTGAGCTGAAAATGTGTTGCTGGAAAAGCGCAGCAGGTCAGACAGCATCCAAGGAACAGGAGAATCGACGTTTCGGGCATAAGCCCTTCTTCAGGAAGGGATTCTTTCCTGAAGAAGGGCTTATGCCCGAAACGTCGATTCTCCTGTTCCTTGGATGCTGCCTGACCCGCTGCGCTTTTCCAGCAACACATTTTCAGCTCTGATCTCCAGCATCTGCAGTCCTCACTTTCTCCCCTAATTAACAACTGAACCTACATATTAAGAAAATCTTGAACTGAGACTCCCAAGTCCCTTTGTGCTTCAGATTTCTGAAACCTTTTCCTGTTTAGAAAATAGACTAAATTTCTATTCTGCCTGCCAAAGTGCATGACCTCACACTTTCCTATGTTGTATTGCATCTGCTACTTCTTTGTCCACTCTCCTAGCCTGTCCAAGTCCATTTCCAGCACCACACTCGGACTCTGATCTCCAGCATCTGCAGTCCACACTTTCTCCAAGTCCTTCTATAGCCTCCGGGTTCCTCAATATGACCTGTCCCTCCACCTATCTTTTTGTCATCTGCAACCTTAGCAACAAAACTCTCAGTTCATTCATCCAGATCATTAATGTATAACTTGAATAGTTGTGGTCCCAACGCCGATCCCTGTGGAGCTTTATTGGTCACCCAGCTACCATCCTGAATAAAACCTCTTTATCCCTACTCTCTGCCTTCTGCCAGTCAGCCAATTGTTTCTTAATTCATTGCCACAGAAGGCTGTGGAGGCCAGATCATTATGTATATTTAAGACAGAGATAGAGATAGGTTCTCAATTGTTAAGGGGATCAAAGGTTATGGGGAGAAGGCAGAAGAATGGAGTTTATGCTCATATGTCTTATGGCCTCTGTCTATGCCATTATTTTGCCCCTAACACCATGGGTTGTTATCTTATTTAGCACTTCCTGTGGCACTTGTCAAAGGCCTTAAGGAAGTCCAAATAAATCATGCGCACTAGCTCTCCTTTGACTAACTTGCTTGTTATCTCCTCAAAGGATTCTAAAAGATTTGCCAGGCATGACCTCCCCTTGACAAAGCCATGCTGACTCAACCCTATTTACCATGCACTTGCAAATACTCTGTAATCTCATCCTTCATATTAGACTCCAAATTCGTACCAACAACTGAGGTGAAATAGGTCTAACCTTTCTATAGTGTCCTTTCTTCTGCTTCTCTCCCTTTTTAAACAGGAGTGTTACCTTGTAACTTTTCTGGTAACACACCCTGACTCCAATGATTCCTGAAAGATCGCCACCAATGTCTCCACAATCTCCTCAGCTATCTCCTTCAGAAGCCTGAGGTGTAGTCCATCTGATCCAGGTTATTTATCCACCTTCAGACCTTCCAGCTTTCCCAGCACCTAAATGGCCACTACACTCACCCCTGACCCCAACTCTCTTCTGGTCTGGTATGCTGCAGGTGCATTCCACTGTAAAAACTGATGTAAAGTATTAATCAGTTCATCTCCACATTTCTTTCTTCTCCACTACTACTTCTCCAGCCTCATTTTACAGTGATCCACTGTCTACTCTTCCATCTCTCTTATCTTTTTATATATCCAAAACATCTCTTGCAATCATCTTTTAAATTACTAGCGACCTTACTGAAATATTTCCTTTTCATTATCATTTTTTAAATTTACCCTCTGCTTGTTATTAAAGGCTTCCTAATCCTCTGGTGTCCCACTAATCATGACCACATTGTATGCTTTTTCTTTTTGCTTTTATGCTGTCCCTGACTTTCCATGTCAGCCGTACTTATTTCAATTTCCCCTGAGTATGTTTCTTCGTCCTTGAGCTGAATTTTTGCTGTGCTGCCTAAATTACCCCAGAATCACCTGCTAATGGTGTTCTGCCATGTTCTCTGCTAGGCGCCCCTGCCAATCAACTCTAGCCTCTCATCCCTCAAGTCTTTGTAGTTACCTTTAATTCTGTCGTACTGTGAATTCTATCGTACTGTGGTCACTGCCCCTGAGGGGCTTCTTCACCTTAAGCTCCCTAATCAAGTCTGCCTCATTACACATCATCAAATCCAGAATTGCCTGTACCCTAGTGGGCCCTACCAGAAGCTGCTCCAAAAAACCATCTCATAGATATTCCATAAATTCCTTTTCTTGAGATACGCCACCAACCTAATATTCCCAGTTCACCTTCATATTAAAATCCCCCATGATTATTATAATAGTGCCTTTCCTACATGTCTTTTCTATCTCCTGATTTATTTTCTTCCCCAGGTTGTGACTACTGCTAGGAGGCCTATACACAACTCCTAACTGGGTCTTTTTCCTTTTGCGGTTCCTCAATTCTACCTGCACAGTTTCTGCACCTTCCAACTCTATATCACTTTCTTGCTAACTTCATTTCTTACTAACAAGGCAATGCTGCTTATCCGCCTTGGATATTTAGCTCCCAGTCCCTTGACTTCTTTGTGGCCATGCCTCTGTGATTATACATGCCAATTTCAATCTCCGCTACAAGCTCATTTACCTTATTTAGGATACTGTGTGCACTTAAGTATAACACCCTCAATCCTACATTAACTGCTCCCTGCTATTACTAGTTTCCGTATCTGCAGTGCCTGACATTAGATTCCTGACCCTTATTTACTCTGAAAACATTAATAACCTCTGCTGAACCCTCCTTCCACTTTAACCTTTTCCCTAATTTTCCATGCAACTGAACCCCACTCCCCTCTTCCCAACTATCCACTAGTTGTGTGATCCACCAGGACTCTGGTCCCAGTTGATTCAGATCCTGTTGGAACAGCTCCCTTCTTTCCCAATACTGGCACCAATGTCCCAGGAATTCAGTCCTGTTTCACCCGCACCAATCTTTGAGCCATACCTTTACCTTTTTAATCTTATTGACCCTGTGCCAATTTACTCGTGGCTCAGGTAACCAGCTGGTGATTATTATCTTTTTGGTTCTGCTTTTCAATTTAACCACAAGCTGCTCATATTCCCTCAGCAGAACCTCTTTCCTCTTTCTACCCATATCGTTGGTACCTACCTGGACCATGACAACTGGATCTTTTCCCTCCCACACCAAGTTACTCTGCAGCCCAGATGCGATATCCTGAACTCAGGCACCAGAGCAGGCAACACAGTCTTTGGGACTCTCGATCCTGGCTACAGAGAATATTATCTATTCCTTGCAGTGTCCAAAGCTCAGATTCCAGCTCATCAACTCTGAGCCGGAGTTCCTCAAACATCCAAAATGTGCTACAATGGGGTCCACCAGCTCCCACATCATGCAGTTATAACACATCACCTGGCTTAGAATCTCTATTTTATTTACTTAGTTCATAATTTGATTTTAACAAAAATTTCTACAGTTCCTCCTAATGTTTCTCCTATTTACCTTCAATCTGAATGTAACCTTTCATGTTAGTCAAATTAGTAGCTATCACCAAGCAATGAATTTACAGTTTACCTGTGATATCACTCTTTTGACCTATGATCCTAGGCTTTATTTATCCTGCTAAACAAAACTTAAAAACTATGAGCTACAAAAGCAAGCAAAAAGCATCTCTTTTTGTTGCCTCTGAATTCCCTATATAGTCACTCGGGCTGTGTCTCACTCTGGATTTGATCTGGATTTCCTGACTGTGCGGAGCTTAAGAAGAATCTTCTGAAGAAAGTTATAATCAGAGTTTGAATTTAAAAGAAACCATATCTCCTGACTGATAAACCATTAAAACAATTAGCTTTGCCATCCTTCGTTACTGCTGCTGTTGACAAAGTATGGATGTAATGTTTTTGCCCATTTGTTATCCTTTTCTTGGACAAGCAGACTAATAAACAATGATTAGATTTTGGAAACCAGGGCAGGTAGTTTGAATCACTAAATTTCCTGATTTGATAGAACTGTGTCCTCAATTATCATAATCTTCGCTCCGAGGAAGCAGGTACAGGAGTTAGATCTGCCAAGACCAGAAACTGAGTTTGGTAGCCACAGCTGTGTGTCACAGAGGTTGGATAGAAAGCCTGTCTTTTTTTCACTGGGACCTCAGCTTAGGTTATGTTAAAAGCTGTTAGGTCCTATAGATATCATGCTGCCTCAACTCCCTCCCCTGCTCATAATGCCATCACTATGCCATCCAGTTCTACTGAAAGAGCCCTTACACCTATCCTTATCATGCATGCTTGGCTGAGAGCCCAGACTCATGAAAGAATATGGTTCTATTTTGACAGCTGGAGAGAACTGTTGACTCTGCTAGGTTGACATCTTTAAGTGGTTGTAATGAATTGTTCTTTCTGTGACCTCTTTTGTCAATGTCCCAGTGTTTGTTTGCATAAGATTAAGTTGTGAAATGTTTGAACCCATTCTTATTTATGCTTTGATCGTCTGATTGATACTTTTATAAGGTCTGTAGAAACAGCAGGTTTTATTTTTCAAAAGAAAATTTGTGAATAGATGTTACTTTCTGAGCAATTCCCACAAAATCCATTGCTACACTTCATACAGAACCAGCAAACCGCTTTGATTACTGTTTGAATGCATATGGAAGGGCTCTGAGTTGATTTGGAGAATCTGGGAGGCCATGGTGGGTTGGGGGCATGGGTGGGCATTAAGAAAGAATAGAGAACAAAGAAAGGTGAGGGGTCCACATGTAATTCCTTGTGAACTTAACAACTTTCTGGATCTACCCCATGGTTCCTGATTCCTTTGAGACACCATAAATCATAACCTGATTCCACAAACAGTGCTTGCCCTTGCAATGGAATTGTGTACGTTGAGAATGCAAGGTGAGGGCTTGCTACCTGCATCCTTATCCCATGCCAGCAAAAATTATTGGCACTGGGAAAGTGGGTGCGAATCCCTGTACAATATCCGCCCACCATTTTTAAGTGCACCTGGAGTTTTTCCAACTTCATGAAAATCTGGGCCTGTATCTCACTAATTAATGGATGGATTTCAACAAAACTAGCTGGGTCATAATTGGGATATGTTCCAAGGAAAAATGAATTTGTTTCTGATGAAACATTGAATTCCAATCTGGAATCTTGCAATTTGTTTTTAAAAGGACCCTTTAACATTGGGAGAAAAAGATGCCATTGAGAGGTTGTAAAGTCAAGAAAATGGATTTTCTTAAAGTCTTGTAAAATTTAACTGCACTGTTATTTTAACTCTTTTTCTATAAGGTAGTTAGTCACATGCTGCCTGCTTGGCTATCCGAAAGCCTTCCTAGCAGGAAGCCTGCTTCATAAGGTTGAAGCTTACAAAGGCAGGTTGGTGGACTGGAGGAGTGGGAGAGCTAAAGGGAGTTCCAAATGACACTTGTGAATGACAGAGAGGGTTTAGATTGCAGGATGGGCTTCATTGTGGGATAGTATATTAAATGGAGATCTTTCAACTTCCCAATTGTGGTGGAATAGAAGTCTTTGGAATGCAGATGACTGGGGTGACCTGATTAATTATGGGGTGGCTGATAGGAAACACGGTGGTGAGAGAGGACAACAGACAGGTTACAGGGAGTATGAAGTGTGTATGGGTTAACTTGCATGCCGATGTTCTCTGCACCACATAGATCATATGGACCCTTTAAGTTACTGACTATTCCGTAGTCGTGTGGTCATCTTTACAGATACTGGAATGTGTGACCAACTGCTCCTCTTGGGTAGAGACCTGCTTACAAAAGGCTGCAATTTTCTGCAACTTACTGAGAGAGACTGAGGCTTCTATGGCACTGTTATTTGAAGAGATCATATAATATGTAGCTTCCTTGCCACAGAGAGCTCTTGTAGGCAAGATGTTGAGATAGGTAGGTAGCAGTGGAATCTAAATCATTTCTTATACCTGACGTGGTTGTTCATCACAAAATATTTGGTGAATATAGACCAAAGTAACTGCTGTAAATGCTTGCTGTTGACTTTGGTTGATCCCAGACTTGCTGAGTTTAGCCTTAAATTGTAACAATCAGGTCAGTTCCACTCAACAATGAGCACTCTCCCTCACTAACCTGGTTATGCAGTACAGAATGTATGTGCTGGCTGGGGAACAAAAACTAAATCCAGTATGAAAAAGGGACTCAATTGTCGATTAATTAGACTCACTTGCTTTCCTACCAAACCTGACGGAGTGCTCCCTGAACTTAGGGAAAACTGGAAGCTGGCAGGATAGTGTTGGGATCCCCATCCAAAATTGATTTTGGGACCTTTAACTCAATGCCCATACAGAAAACTGGAAGGTACTGTTGAAGGAGTTGGAGACAATTTTCTCTAAAGGATAAATTTAAGTTTATGGTCAGACTTCTTCTGAGAGTCTGCGTACTAACACATTAACTTCCAATTTCAGAAATTGACATTGCAAATGGACCTTGGCAGTCCATGCACTAAAACAAAAAAAACTAGAGCTAGTATTGACCTGAATGAGGTGCTGTAGTGCATCCTATAGATATCACACAGTGTATCAGTAGTGAAGAGTGTGAATATTAATGGTGGTGGATGACGTGATAAGCATTGCGATTGCTTAGATGATGTTTTGTTTTCTCTGTGATGTTGGCAAGACAAGTGGAGAGTATTCCATTTCATTCCCAACTTGGAGATTTTGGATAGATTTTAGGGAATGAGGAGGTGAGTTCTCCTCACTGCAGATTTTCCAGCTTCTTTCCTGTTTAGGTAGCCACAGTACTTGTATCGCTGCCTCAGCATAAGGATATTTCCATCTGACATTGTGTGAGTTGATACCATTCCTGTCCAAAGTTTAGACAATCCAAATGGTTTCTCAATATTGCACTGGATGATCTGCACTTGCAGCAGATATTAAGTTGGTGGCCTGAATAACTTCCACAAATTTGACAATGATGAATTTTTTTGAAAATATCTGATTTTGCTGTATTTATCAAGGAGCTGTGAATAGTTTTATTTTATATCTTGAAGGAAAATGCTTGAAGGGAATGGTGATTGCGATGACAATTAGCAGGAAGTGCTGACTTATTCTCTAATTCAAAGTATAACAACTTAAATTTATTTTTTCAATTTTTCATGTAGATTTAAATCTCTTAATTAAAGTATGCTGCTAATACCTTATCACAAATGGATGATTTCTTTTTATTTTAGAGTGTTGTTAGAAGATAGAATACATTCTGAGCTATTCTGAGTGCAAGTAAAATCCACATTAGCCTTTAAAGGGAAAAATGGATAAATATTTGAAAATTGAAAATTAATCGAAAATGTCTGGAGATTTGGATAAGTAGGTAACTTGTGGAAAACTGCTACAGACATGATGGGTGGGGTTTAACCACTGAGACAGTGGCAGTGTTAAAAGTAGTTAGAGATGGTAGGATGGAGCTCTATGTTGTCAGTATTCATGTGGAAACTAAAGCTTTTTTTTGCATGATGTTACAAAGGTTTAGCATGAAAATGAGAAATAGCAAGGATCCAATGATTGAATATACTGGTGACTGCATTGCAATTGTACCATTTGGCATAGTAATTAGTATGAATTCCACTTACTTTTCATGTATAAAATAGGTTTAAAGCAGACCACTTTAGTATTGGGGCAGCCTGCAAGCACACTGCACAAGCATTTGTTGTATTACTGTATTTGTAGGGTGTGTAAATGGCTGAAAATCCATTATTTGATCATCTTCCACTGACCACATTGGAGTTTGACAGGATACTTTTATATTGCAGTTCATGGACAAATACATTTGTGCCTAATGACTTCTTTTGTCTGCAAAGTGATATGGGAAAATCATTGAGGTAGTCTGCAGAAACTGGCTAAGTGGCCATTAAAGGGAAATCAGTGGTAGAATTTTGAACTTTTGGCCCAAAGTTTAGGTTAATGGGGGTCCCAATCTCAAACTCTATTGGGAGCAGTCACCAAGCAGCAATTTCCCTGAATTGCTGACTTAATGGCCAGAAGGTATACTCTGTTTAATGAAACTGTATGGTAACACAGGGCAAAGTCATGATGATTTCATCAAGGGGAGGTCATGCCTGACATAATCTGCTAGAATTCTTAGAGGAAGATTGTGGACATCAGTAAGGTTGACAAGGTTCCCCATGGTTAGCAAGGTTAGATCTCATGGAATACAGGGAGAACCAGCCATTTGGATACAGAACTGGCTCGAAGGTAGAAGACAGAGGGTGGTGGTGGAGGGTTGTTTTTCAGACTGGAGGCCTGTGACCAGTGGAGTGCCACAAGGATCGGTGCTAGGTGCACTACTTTTCATCATTTATATAAATGATTTGAATGTGAACATTGGAGGTAAAGTTAGTAAGATTGGAGGTACCTCAGACTACAATGGGATCTTGATCATATGGACCAATGCGCTGAGGAGTGGCAAATGGAATTTAATTTAGATAAATGTGAGGTGCTGCATTTTAGAAAAGCAAATCAGAGCATGACTTATACACTTAATGGTAAGGTCCTAGGGAATGTTGCTGAACAAAGAGACCTTAGAGTGCAGGTTCACAGTTCCTTGAAAGTGGAGTCGCAGGTAGATAGGATAGTGAAGAAGTCATTTGGTATGCTTTCCTTTATTGGTCAGAGTATTGAGTCTGGGAGTTGGGAGTCATATTGCGGCTGTACAGGACATTGGTTAGGCCACTTTTGGAATATTGCGTGCAATTCTGGACTCCTTCCTATTGGAAAGATGTTGTGAAACCTGAAAGGGTTCAGAAAAGCTTTACAAGGATGTTGCTAGGTTTGGAGGATTTGAGCTATAGGGAGAGGCTGAATAGGCTGGGGCTATTTTCCCTGGAGCATCGAAGGCTGAGGGGTGACCTTATAGAGGTTTATAAAATCATGAGGGGCATATATAGGACAAATTGACAAGGTCCTTTCCTTGGGATGGGGGAGTCCAGAACTAGAGGGCATAGGTTTAGAGTGAGGGGGGAAAATATAAAAGGACCTAAAGGGCAATGTTTTCACACAGAGGGTGGTGCATGTATGGAATGAGCTGCCAGATGAAGGGGTGGAGGCTGGTATAATTACAGCATTCAAAAAGCATCTGGATGGATATATGAATAGGAAAGGTTTGGAGGGATATGGGCCGGGTGCAGGCAAGTGGGGCTAGATTGGGTTGGGATATCTGGTCTGTTTCCATGCTGTACATCTCTATGACTAATTATCAAGCAGGCTAGACCAAGGAGAGCCAATGGATATTATCTACCTGGACTTCAAGAAAGCCTTTGACAAGGTGCTGCACAGGAGGCTACTGAGTAAAATAAGGGTCCATGATGTTAGAGGCAAAGTGCTAGCCTGGCAGAAAGCGGAGAGTGGGGATAAAGGGGTCCTTCTCAGGATGGCAGCTGGTGCCAAGTGGTGTTCCACATGGCTCAAGGTTGGGACCACAACTTTTCACTTTATACATTAATGATCTGGATGAAGGAACTGAGGGCATTCTGGCTGAGTTTTCAGACAATACAAAGATAGATTGAAGGACAGGTAACATTGAGGAGGTGAAGAAGCTGCAGAGGGATTTGGACAGGTTAGGAGAGTCGGCAAAGAAGTGGCAGATGGAGTACAACGTGGGAAAGTGTGAAATCATCCACTTTGGTGGAAGAATAGAGGCATGGACTATTTTCTAAATGGGGAGAAAATTCAGAAATCTGAAGTGCAAAGAGTTCTAGTCCAGGATTCTCTCAAGGTAAACTTGCAGGTTGAGTCAGTAGTTAGGAAGGAAAATGCAATGAGTGCATTTATTTTGAGAGGATTTGAATATTAAGCAGCGATGTACTTCTGAGTCTCTATAAGGCTCTGGTCAGACTACATTTGAGTATTGTGTGCAGTTTTGGTCCCCATATCTCAGGAAGGATGTACTGGCCCTGGAGTGTGTTCAGAGGACGTTTGCAAGAATGGTCCCAGGAATGAAAAGCTTAACATATGAGGAACATTTGAGGACTCTGGGTTTATACTTCATTTAGATTAGAAGGATGAGGGTGGGATCTAATTGAAATTTACAGAATATTGAATGGCCTGGACAGAGTAGATGTTGAGAAAATGTTTCCATTGGCAGGAGGGATTAGGACCTGAGGGCATAGCCTTATAATAAAGGGAAGACCTTTTAGAACAGAGATAATGAGAAACTTCTTCTACCAAGAGTGATGAATTTATGGAATTCATTGCTACAGAAGGCTGAGAAAACCAGGTCATTGATTATATTTGACTGAGATAGATAGGTTCTTGAATATCAAGGAGATCAAGGGTTATGGGGAGAAAGTGGGAGAATGAGATTGAGAAACTTATCAGCCATGATTGAATGGCAGTGTATACTTGATAGGCTGAATGGCTTAATGTCTGCTCCTGTGTTCCTATGGTCTTATGGAAACAGAGGCAGGCAAACCTTCAAGACTGCAAGAGTATGTAAGGGAGAGATTCTGTATCAAGGAATCCTCTCAACAATTTAAAAAAATTATAAACTAAGGCAACAACTATTGGGCCAGTATTGTGGAGGTGAGCCTCTCCAGAGAGTGGCTTGTACATGCACCTGTGGCCAGATAAGTGAGGAGGGCTCCAAAGTCTGCCTGGAAAATTGGCCCCATTTTATGTTGCTGGGAGACTGCCTCCAGGCAGCTGGCTTATTCCAATGCCTTGGGGAGACACTTGATTGGTCACTTGTAACAAAAGGACCTGAAAATCCCATTTAGTCTCAGATCACTGACTTTGATTGGACTTACATTTATGTTAATTAACTGCCTGTTACTTGTGCCATAGGATAGTGCTGGCAAGCTGGCAAACTGGCACACGAACTGGTGGTGTGAAATTGTGTCCATCTACTTCTGTTCTTACCTCCATATCAAGTGGAGAGTATCAGGGACCATGGATAATGCTTGGGGTCATGTTGGCATTAATTTTACATGGAGAAAATAAGGGGCTATGTGGAGTGGCTACTGCATGACTTGGCATTCAGTTGGCATGGAGAATATGAGGGACCAGAAGGAACACCTGGGAGCTGAAAGAAACCTTTTGAACTTACCTCTAGAAAGGTTTCTGAATCCAGAGTTCCTCTGACAGAATATGAAACGTGATTCATGTAGAAGGTGGGTCATCTCAAAGTGATGAAAAGTGCAGGGGCTTAGAAATGCCAACCTTTGTCATGTTGCTGGTTTGATTGGGAATGTATCAGGTTTGAGTTCTGCCTGCAGGTTTTAAATGACTCTCAAGTTGCCCAATGCCTTGAAAATACAATTTTGTTTTTAAGCAATGGAAATATTTAATTTTTTTGAGTTGTTCTACAGCTACTTTTCACTGTTAAATCTCAAAAATACGTTTTATGAATTATTTTTATAGACAATAGGTGCAGGAGTAGGCCATTCTGCCCTTTGAGCCTGCACCACCATTCAATATGATCATGGCTGATCATCCTTAATCAGTAGCTGAAAATGTGTTGCTGGAAAAGCGCAGCAGGTCAGGCAGCATCCAAGGAGCAGGAGAATCGACGTTTCGGGCATAAGCCCTTCTTCAGGAATGAGGAAAGTGTGCCCAGCAGGCTAAGATAAAAGGTAGGGAGGAGGGACTTGGGGGAGGGGTGTTGGAAATGCGATTAGGTGGAAGGAGGTCAAGGTGAGGGTGATAGGCCGGAGTGGGGTAGGGGCGGAGAGGTCAGGAAGAAGATTGCAGGTTAGGAAGGCGGTGCTGAGTTTGGGGGATTTGACTGAGACAAGGTGGGGGGAGGGGAAATGAGGAAACTGGAGAAATCTGAGTTCATCCCTTGTGGTTGGAGGGTTCCCAGGCGGAAGATGAGGCGCTCTTCCTCCAACCGTTGTGTTGCTATGGTCTGGCGATGGAGGAGTCCAAGGACCTGCATGTCCTTGGTGGAGTGGGAGGGGGAGTTGAAGTGTTGAGCCACGGGGTGGTTGGGTTGGTTGGTCCGGGTGTCCCAGAGGTGTTCTCTGAACCGTTCCGCAAGTAGGCGGCCTGTCTCCCCAATATAGAGGAGGCCACATCGGGTGCAGCGGATGCAATAGATGATGTGTGTGGAGGTGCAGGTGAATTTGTGGTGGATATGGAAGTATCCCTTGGGGCCTTGGAGGGAAGTAAGGGGGGAGGTGCGGGCGCAAGTTTTGCATTTCTTGCGGTTGCAGGGGAAGGTGCCGGGAGTGAAGGTTGGGTTGGTGGGGGGTGTGGACCTGACGAGGGAGTCACGGAGGGAGTGGTCTTTTCGGAACGCTGATAGGGGAGGGGAGGGAAATATGTCCCTGGTGGTGGGGTCCATTGGGAGGTGGCAGAAATGACGGCGGATGATCCGCTGTACATGGAGGTTGGTGGGGTGGTAGGTGAGGACCAGTGGGGTTCTGTCCTGGTGGCGGTTGGAGGGGCGGAGGAGCGGGAAGTGGAAGAGATGTGGTGGAGGGCATCATCGACCACGTCTGGGGGGAAATTGCGGTCCTTGAAGAAGGAGGCCACCTGGGTTGTACGGATTTGGAACTGGTCCTCCTGGAAGCAGATGCGGCGGAGATGAAGAAATTGGGAATATGCGATGGCGTTTTTACAGGGGGCAGGGTGGGAGGAGGTGTAGTCTAGGTAGCTGTGGGAGTCAGTCGGTTTATAATAAATGTCCGTGTTGATTCGGTCGCCGGAGATAGAAATGGAAAGGTCTAGGAAGGGGAGGGAGGATTCTGAGACGGTCCAGGTGAATTTGAGGTCGGGGTGGAAGGTGTTGGTAAAGTGGATGAACTGTTCAACTTCCTCGTGGGAGCACGAGGCAGCGCCGATACAGTCATCAATGTAGCAGAGGAAAAGGTGGGGGGTGGTGCCAGTGTAGCTGCAGAAGATGGACTGTTCCACATATCCTATGAAGAGGCAGGCATAGCTGGGGCCCATGCAGGTGCCCATGGCTACTCCTTTGATTTGGAGGAAGTGGGAAGATTGGAAAGAGAAGTTTTTCAGGGTGAGGACCAGTTCAGTCAGTCGAAGGAGGGTGTCAGTGGAAGGGTACTGGTTGGTACGGCGGGAAAGGAAGAAACGGAGGGCTTTGAGTCCTTCGTGATGGGGGATGGAGGTGTACAGGGACTGGATGTCCATGATGCAGATAAGGCGTTGGGGACCGGGGAAGCGAAAATCATGGAGGGGGTGGAGGGCGTGGGTGGTGTCCCGAACGTAAGTGGGGAGTTCTTGGACTAAGGGGGACAGGACCGTGTCGAGGTATGCAGAGATGAGTTCGGTGGGGCAGGAGCAGGCTGAGACAATGCGTCGGCCGGGGCAGTCAGGTTTGTGGATTTTGGGCAGGAGGTAGAAACGGGCGGTGCAGGGTTGTGGGACGATGAGGTTGGAGGCGGTGGATCGGAGATTCCCTGAAGTGATGAGGTTATGGATGGTCTGGGAGATGATGGTTTGGTGGTGGGAGGTGGGGTCATGGTCAAGGGGGCAGTAGGAGGAGGTGTCCGCGAGCTGGCGTTTAGCCTCAGCAGTGTAAAGGTCGGTCCATCCTTAATCAGTATCCTGTTCCTGCCTTATCTCCATAACCCTTGATTCCACTATCCTTGAGAGCTCTATCCAACTCTTTCTTAAATGAATCCAGAGACCTGGCCTCCACTGCCCTCTGGGGCAGAGCATTCCACACAGCCACCACTCTCTGGGTGAAGAAGTTTCTCCTCATCTCTGTCCTAAATGGTCTACCCTGTATTTTTAAGCTGTGTCCTCTGGTTCAGCACTCACCCATCAGCGGAAACATGTTTCCTGCCTCCAGACTGTCCAATCCTTTAATAATTTTATATGTCTCAATCAGATCCCCTCTCAGTCTTCTAAACTCAAGGGTATACAAGCCCAGTCGCTCCAGTCTTTCAGCATAAGGTAGTCCCGCCATTCCAAGAATTGACCTCGTGAACCTACGCTGCACTCCCTCAATAGCCAGAACATCTTTCCTCAAATTTGGAGACCAGAACTGCACACAGTACTCCAGGTATGGTCTCACCAGGGCCCTGTACAGCTGCAGAAGAACCTCTTTGCTTCTGTACTCAATCCCTCTTGTTATGAAGGCCAACATGCTATTCGCCGCCTTCACTACCTGCTGTACCTGCATGCTTACCTTCATTGATTGGTGTACAAGAACACCCAGATCTCTTTGTACTGCCCCTTTACCTAAATTGATTCCATTTAGGTAGTAATCTGCCTTCCTGTTCTTGCCACCAAAGTAGATAATCATACATTTATCCACAATAAACCCTGCATCTGCCATGCATCTGACCACTCACCTAACCTGTCCAGGTCACCCTGTAATCTCCTAACATCCTCCTCACATTTCACCCTGCCACCCAGCTTAGTATCATCAGCAAATTTGCTAATGTTATTACTAATACCATCTTCTATTTCATTAACATATATTGTAAAAAGCTGCGGTCCCAGCACTGATCCCTATGGTACCTCACTGGTCATTGCCTGCCATTCCGAAATGGAGCTGTTTATTACTACTCTTTGACTCCTATCAGCCAACCAACTTTCAATCCAAGTTAGTACCTTGCCCCCAATACCATGCGGCCTAATTTTGCTCACTAACCTCCTATGTGGGACTTTATCAAAAGCTTTCTGAAAGTCCAGGTACACTACAGTTACTGGATCTCCCTCGTCCATCTTCAAAGTTACATCCTCAAAAAATTCAAGAAGATTAGTCAAGCATGATTTCCCCTTCATAAATCCATGCTGACTCTAACCTATCCTGTTACTACTATCCAGATGTATCGTAATTTCATCCTTTGTAATTGACTCCAGCATCTTTCCCACCACTGAGGTCAGACTAACTGGTTTATAATTTCCTGCTTTCTCTCTCCCACCTTTCTTAAAAAGTGGTAGAACATTAGCCATTTTTAGTTTCAAGAGCCATAGTTTAATGTCTAATTATTTAGGGCAAAGCTATTTTAAACTTGCTTTCCCAAAGTCTTCATTAAAAATGCCTTACATTTTCTGGGCAGCTGTTCAGGGAAGTCTTTCCCCTCCATAAAGTATGACTTTGCATCTAATCTTGAGTGAGAAGTAACTTTGGTAAACTGCAATTAACTCCCCAAATGGTTCTTTTTCTTCAGTCATCATCTGAAAGTGACAATTGCTTGATAAACATTTGTCATTGTTCAATGGTCAGAACAAATGTTCATAGTTAAGACAAGAGAGGCTTAAAACATATCAACCACCTGATCAACCATGAAATATTCTTATTCAAAAGACTGATAGTTTGATCTGCGTTACATTAGTTGATAATCAGTTACGTACTGTGGTTGACCCTGAATCTTCCTTTGTTATTCTTTTGCAGCAAATGTCCAACCAAAGCAAATATCTGCATTTTATTATACACATCGCAGTGAAATCTATATTCACCAAGATGTTTTCCATTCAGGAGCCAATTTATTGAAAGAAAATCACAATCTAATTGTACCAAATTATATTGCACAAACAAATTACATAGATTTTCCAGGAAATTAAATTTACCTTGTACCACTCAATAAATTGTTACTATTTTTCACTGCTGAGATAGCTTACGTCTAACTTTGTAATATTGTATGTATTCCAAATTTATGCTGAGATTTGTTTACTAGACAGTTTCATTCCAGATCTATGGGACCTAGATTGATAAAATATCACAAATAATGACATTTCATAACCCATAATATCTTGATATGAAATGGACTGTTTTGATAGCACATAATGAGTTCTCTGAAATATTAGTGCTGCAAAACCATGATCACAGACTATTAAAATGGGATTATTAAAATAAATCCAGAAACTGCTGGAAATAAATAGTGGCCAGAATTTTGAGTCCCTCAGAGGGCTTAGCAGGTGGGTGGGACTGTTAAATGTACACCTTGTCCAGGACTGCTGTCCTCAACACTCGCGTGCCAACTCCTGATGTGTGCCAGCTACAGGGGAAGTAGTAGCCCAAGTTCCTGTAGGCTAACAAAACTCCTTAAGTGACCAATTAAAGCCACTTGAAGGCCTTCTGCCTCGTGAATCATAGCAAGTTCGTGGTGAGGCAATGGGCAGGCAGTGTTCCACTTCTTTGGTACACTTTGCTATTCAGAGGTGCTCCACCCTTGAAAATGATCCCCACAGCTCTCCTTGTTTCCCTTGTTTCTTTCCCCATCCATATTGGACACCCCACCCATCTTTCTCCACTTGCTGAGGCTTGCTATGCTAGTCCCACAAGACCCTGCACTTGAATTGAAGTCCAGATCCTTTGCATCAGAATTCCTTCGGCTGAACATGACAGGTGCTGGAGAATTGTTGGCCATATGATTGGCTGGCAGGTTTTGAAAATGAGACATGATCTCTACTAGGGCCAGAAGTCTTACATCAAGCCAGAATAGGGCCTGACTGCCATTAAATGGCTCTTGGGTGAGCTGACCAAGCAGATGCAGGTTCACCCCAGACTTTCACGGCAAGGAGGGTAGACTCCATTCCACATTAAAATTCATCAAATGAGTCAATTATTATCTTTAAAGTAAAAACAGGTTATGATTATTTGATTGGAAACTCTCCACCAGAACAGAATACGAGAAAGTAAGTAAACACTTCACTAAGTGTTAGAAAGAAAAAATTAGCAGTTCAGGGAAGGAGATATAAAAGAAAATAAAGGAATTCATTTATTCTGGGAAAAAAAAAGTGCAAAAACAGGACAATGCCTTTGCAACTTCAACAAAAACATTCAATCATACATTTATAACGAGTTGAAAGTAATTGTATTCCTGGTTATAGATGCGATTTTAAGGCAAATACATTTTGAATAATTGAATTAACTTAACCCACCTAATCTTAAATTTAAATGTAAAAATTGACTGGCACAACTATGAAACACACATCAATAATAATATAAATATAAGCATTTAAAATTCTGTACCTTAGTATTTAAATTAGTCATGATACTGACAATATCTAATCATCTTAGATTAGTTTGTCTGAAACATGATTGCACTCTGAGGAAGTGTTTGTAATGACCAAGAGTAATGCTAATATTGTAATTCCAAATAAATATAAGACAGATATGTGAATTACTGTAACTGCTGACATAGAAGAAGTGAGACATGAAAAATGTTCCACTGATCAGTTTTGGTAAGTATGTAGCCCAATTTTACTTCCTGCTAATTATGATGTGCATTAACTTGATTAAGTGTGTTAAAAATAACTGTGGATTATCCAAATCATTTTCTGATGCTTCAATTGTATTCAACAGATAGTAGATCTACAGTAATCAGTTACATTGCTGATATGGAATATTGTTGGTTATTTGTGAAGAGGTTGTATGCTGTATACGAAGCAGTAGATTGAAATTTATGTCTGGCTGTTTTGTTAAGTATTCCTTTGGGGGAAATGCAGTATGTAAATATTTACGTATTTTAAATATTAGTCTGTGCATGATTTTATGAAGCATTGCTATTGTACAGTATATGGAGTAACAAAACTTTTGTACAAAATCTTGAATGCTGATCTCTTTTTCCTCCCTGTTTGTGCTCAGACCAGTCATTTCTCACACATTAATGTGCATACTTCAAAAGGCAAAAAAGCAACTGCTGCAGCTTCATTTTGAATAATTAAGAATGCATGGTTTATGATTAATTCAATGAACACAGTCAGACTTTTGATGAGCTGTTTAGTCCACCCCTAAAATCACCATAAGAAGTTAATTGTTTTCCTCAGTTAGACTTTACTTTATTTCCTTTGATGGGATTGTTACGTTGCATGATAAGCCATGCAGCAATTAAATCGCTCAGAACTTCATTAAATCAAAGCACAGGATGATTGCCAATGAAGAAAATCACAGACTTTAATATCAGTAACTTTGATATGCTAATACATGTTTTTCTCTTGTCTAGCTACAGTAATCTTTAAATGAAAAGGCATAGAGGGGAGAAAAGTTCTAAATCAAAACACTTCTTTGCCGGAGGTCTTGTGCTGTAAACTATTCCTTCACAAGTCCATTTTCCAGATTGGAACAGAAGCTTTTGAATTGAAATTAGGTGCTTAGCGATGTCCTTTGAAAAAGAAAAGATAATCTAGGAATGTCTCAGTCATTTTTGGGATGGTGGGGGGATGTGGGTGGAATTGCAACTGAAATGTCTAAATTTGATTGATTTTCATGAAAAGCATTTTGTTGCTGATTATTCTCGACTGATAAATCACTAGATCATTTTTAATGCCTGTCTTCAATACAATTTTCATGCCAAAATGCTTTGACCTTTGTAGAGGAAGAATTGCATGTAATATTCTATTTATATAAGTAAAAGTATCAACTGATACTTTTGCATTAATAAACCGAAGATAAATAAGGCAGCTTCTGTTTAGTTTTGTAGATCACAGTGGATGTGCTTCAGGTGCCATTCTTGCTTAGGCCTTATTGTGTACACTTCACCATAATGAATGCTAGCCAAATTAACTATGTGAACATAATAAATATTGTTTAAGCCACATATTAATCTTATTAGATTTGATATACACAGAACAAACTTGTGTAAGTTAGCTATCTGAAATGAAATTTCAGTAAATGCTGCAGCAGTCAGTCTTGACTCAGATGCTGACAGCAGTCAGTTTGATCACTATGTTTGACTATCCTTCTGTTAGCCAGACATCAGACTGCAAATCAGCAATAACGTTTTCAAATTGGACACCAGAAAATCCCAAAATCATTCTGCAGCTCCAGAAGCTTCACATTTGTTTCCCAGACTCCATCATCTTCAGGCTGTAACAAACGACACAATTGTGGTTTCCTGCTCAATCGAGATTAGTACTTCAATCTCCATATCCTGCTTATCACCAAAGCTGCTAATTTTATTGAAGCAAAGTTAATGCCTCTTTAAGTCATTGCTACAAAGGACATGGATTCACAGATTAGCCCTGATCTTAGTAAAAGCCAGAACAGGCACTAAGTTACCTAATTTTGTTCCTACATCCCTGCGCATGTAAAGGTTGAAATAGGGTACAAAATCATTTAAATAATACAAGAATGATCTTTTGATGTACAGTACCTCTATAATGTTAGATATACAGGTGGTGCCTAATTTGCAAATGTCCAATTTATGAACAGTCATACTTGTGAACAGGATCCCATATTAAGATTGATTTTAAGGATCTCACATGAATATTTGCTCAAACACACAAACAGCCATTTTATATTGTACTATGGGAACAAATTACTGCAGATGCTGGAATCTGTACAAAAAAACAAATGCTGGAGATCACAGCAAGTCAGACAGTATCCATGGAGAGAGCAAGCAACTGCATTGACTCTAGATGACTCTTCAGAGCTAAAGGGAAGTGTGGAGGGGACAGCATTTATGCTATAGTTTGGGAGAGGTAGGTGTGGGGATAGTGAGTGTAGGGTGCTGATGAATGAAAATGGTTCATAGTTCAGATTAAGTGATTGGAATGTGGGAATGGCAGAACAGTGGTGTGTCTCTTTAGAACTTGAAAGGACAGTAAGTGGAATGGGGGAAGCGGAGGATATAGTAACATGCTAAAAGAAAGTGAAGAAATGGGGATTGATTCATAATTTAAAGGTTTTGAACTCAATATTAAATCCAGAAGGCTGTAAAGAGCATAGACTGAAGATAAGATATTGTTCATCCAGTTTGCGCTGTGATTCATGGGAACACTGCAGCATGCTGAGGACAGACATGTGGGCATGCGAGAGGAACACTGTGTTCAAATAACCAGCTAGGGAAGTTCGGGGTCCAGCTTGCGCGCAGACCGAAGCTGTTCCTCAAAGCGGTTACAAAGTCTGTGTTTGGTTTCTCCAATGTAGAGTAGGCCAAATTGGGTGCAGCGAATAAATATACAAGATTGGAGGACGTATAATGCTGCCTCACCTGGAAAGACTGTTTAGCCCTTGGATGGTGAGCAGGGTAGAGATGAAGGGGCAGGTATTGTACCTTCTGCAGTTACACGGGAAGGTACCATGGAGAGGGGGGTTGGTGTTGGTGGTTATGGTGTCCCGGAGAGAACAGTCCATGTGAAATGAAGACAGGGAGTGCGGGGAAGACTTGTGGTGATGTTCCACTGAAGTTGTCTGAAATGGCGGAGAATGATCCTTTGAATGCGGAGGCTGATGGAATGAAAAGTGAGGACAATGGGAACCTGATCATGTTGTGAGTGATGGGAAAGGGCAAGGGTGGAAGCACAGGTGATAAATCGGATGGGGTTGAGGGCCCTGTCAACCACAGTGGATGAGAAACCACGGTTATGGATGAAGCAGCCATGTTAGCAGTTCAGTTTTCAAGGTGGCATCATCCGAACAGATGCGATGTAGGTGAAGGAACTGGAAGAATGGGATGGAATCTTTGCAGGATGTGAGGAGTGAAGAGCCGTAGTGAAGGTAGCTATGGGAGTCTATGGTTTGGTCGTGGATGGCAGTGAGATGAGTAATTGTGTCCAATCACTGTAGAACTCCATTCCCCACCAGGATGGTCTAAGAGCTCATGGCTTCTTCCTCAACTAGAGGCCTGAACACACTCCATCCACCACCATTCTCCTTCGCCTGGTTGAACGTGTTCTCTCACTGTACAATTTCTCCTTTAATTCATCTCATTTCTGCCAAGTCAAAGGATTGGCTATGGATGTCCTGCCCCTGAGTGGGATATGTGGAATGATCCTTGTTCCGGTCCTACACTGGTTCCCTCCCACAACTCTTTTATTGGTTCCCTGATGACTGGTTCGGTGCCACTTCATGCTCCTGTCATAACCTTGAAAACTTCATTCATTTTGCTCCCAATTTCCATCTCTCTATAACTTCCATATTGTACATTTCCAACACTTCCCTTCCTTATCTTGACCTCTCTGTTCTCAATTTCAGGGAATAAACTATCCACTGCCATCCACTACAAAGCCACTTTCTTCCATAGCTACCTTCAATTCAGCTCTTCACTCCCCCCATCCTGCTAGGACTCCATCCCATTCTCCCAATTCCCCCAAATCCTTTGCCTATTTCACATCTGTTCGGATAATGCCACCTTCCAAAACAGCGCGGCTGACATGGCCTACTTCTTCCATAACCATGGTTTTCCACCCAATGTGGTTGACAGGGCTCTCAATACTGTATTACATACAAATCATCTTACAACCGTATTCAGAAATGGAACTTGTTCGCATCCTGTCTGTAATTAAAAGTTAGATCTTTACAGATATTGGATGTCAGTCTTAAGAAACGATTGAGGCACACATGATTCAAAAATTTAAGTTGCATTAATTTATTTTTCATAGAAATTGAAAGTTAATTTGAGTAAATTAATGACACTCAATCTACTTTGAGCCATAGAGATATACAGCATGGATATACACCCTTTGGTCCAACTTGTCCAAGTCGACCAGATATCCCAACCTAATCTTGTCCCATTTGCCAGCACTTGGTCCCATATCCCTCTAAACTCTTCCTATTCATGTATCCATCCAGATGCCTTTTAAATGTTGTAATTGAACTAGCCTCCACTACTTCCTCTGACAGCTCAATCCATACACATACCAGCCTTAGGGCCCTTTTAAATTTTTTCCATCTCATCTTAAAACTATGCTGTCTAATTCTGGACTCCTCCACCCCAGGGAAAAGACTTTGTCTATTTACCTTATCCATGCCCCTCACTGAGCCATACATATGCTTGTTCTAGTACAGATCGTGCAACCTGAGAGTTCTTGATGGGCTGAATGGCCTAATACTCCTCTTATATCTTATGGTCTAAAGCGTCGTTGGATTCAAATTATGTATTTTTACCTATATTAAAATTATAATAGATTGAGATAATATTTCTGCCAGATGTTTTGATTATTCTAGTCTGGTGAATGACCAGGTCTTTTTCATATCTGTCTTCAAAACAAATACTAAAATGCTTTGATCTCTGTAAAAGAAGAATGACATGTAATATTTTCTTTATATACGTAAAAGAATCTACTCAGTGATAATAAAATAAAACTTCCATAAAATATATACATATAAATTACATTTCTTTAGTTTCTCCCTTTTAAATCTAATGCTCCAGCATTATCCATCAATTCTGGCTGAGAATGTTTTTCTACCAAGCCTCCACTAACATATTCTTACTAACTCTATGTCGCTGCATACAAGTGCTTCTTAAATGTTCCTTTTATGTGATTTGTGATTATATTGGAGTCCTCAGTGTGCTAGCTACCATAAATTTGGAATAACTGCATGAGTCACTAAAAGCAAAATAATCACAAGGACAGATTGACAAGGTTTATTAGCATGAAAATCTTAAAAGGCCTTTAAAAAGAACATTTAAACTCTAAACATTATCATGTCCCTAATCTGCAACTGTCTGCAGTATGCTGCATGTACGTAGCACATTTTTGTTTCGTTGATAGTAAACCTATAACAGGCAACATTTGACAAAGTTATGTCTTGAAATGAACAGGTGACATTGCCTTCAAAATGCACTGTAAGCTCCAGGGGAGATATTTCAGTGTTTGGTTAGTCCCCTTTCTAACAGCTGCAGGAACAGGTTTAAAGTTCTCTTGTACTGACTATACTACACAAACTGCATGTTAGAATTTACAAGGTCAAAGGTTCCTCTCTTGAAGACCCTGTGGGTGAGCAGATCTTCTCACTCAGGTCTAATAACCACAAACTTGTCATTGACAGATGGTATATTTACCATATACAGTAATAACACAGCAACTGGCCACTTTTGCGCAGCTAAAAGGAATGCAATACACATCTGCTCACACCAAAGGGACCAACAAAGTTTCTGGCCTGTAAAATTCAGGGGTCTACAGCTGTTATTTTTTGTGCATTGTAAATACATACATGTTCTTTCAAAGAAAAAAGATAAATTGTCCTCTAGATCACTTTGATTTGCAACTAGTTTTATTTTTGTTATTTACCAGATCAAAGCCTATCCAATTTGCAAAACATCTGATGTAGTTTTTAACATTTACTTTATAAGTGAACATACGAAATAGAGCTAGGAGGAGCCCACACAGCCTGTTAAGTTTGGCTGATCTGTCCTACGTCTACTTCTACATCCATTCCCTTGATTAGCTGAGACACCACAAATCTGCCTATCTCAGCCATAAGTGTATCCAACGATGTAGCATCCAGAGAATGTGGGGTACAGACATCCAAGGTTTCATAAGCCTCTGCATGAAGACATTTCTCCTTATTTCTAAATGACAGCACCTGAACCAGTGACTGTGTCCTCATACTCTAGATACTTTAATGTGGAGGTGCCAGTGTTGGACTGGAGTGGACAAGGTCAGAAGGCTCACAACACCAGGTTATAGACACCTGAAGTGGCACTGACAAAGGAGCAGCAATCTGAAAGCTTGTGATTTCAAATAAACCTGTTGGTCTATAACTTGGTGTTGTGTAAATTCTGACTCGATTCCTCAGCCAAGGGAAACAACCTCTGTGTCTATTTTGTCAATATCTTTCACAATATTGTTTGTTTCAATGAGATCACCTCTCTTTCTTCTCAACTCCAGAGACTTTTGGTCCATTTTACTCCGCTTCTCACCATAGGACAGCCATCTCATCACAGGAATGGATGTAGTCAACCTTTGTGTATTGCATCCAAGCAAGAACGTGTTTCCTTAGATATGGAGATAAAACTACACCACAGTACTCCAGTGTGATCTTGTTGTTGCAAGATTCCCATATTCTTGTAGTTCAATTTCTTGCCCTAAAAGCCAGCATACATTTGCATTCCAAATTGCTTGGTGTACCTGTGAACTAATGTTCAGTATTTTGTACAAATGTACACAAGTTGGTTTCAATGTCAACATTTATAAGTTTTAAACCTTTTTTATTTAAAATGAAATTGACTTTTCTATCATATCTAAGTAAATAATCTTGACTGCCTGCATTGTGCTCCATCTTCCACCTGGTTGTGCATGCACTTAACCTGCCTATATTTCTTTGCAACCATTTAGATGGTTATATTACTCTTGATTTCTTGTATTCGTAATTAATATAATTTGGTAAGTAACTGAGGATCTAGCATTGATCTTGCAGTACTTCACTAAATACAGCCTGTCAACTTGAAAATGTTATGATTATCCCTACTTCGTACTTCTGCAATAATAAATCCTCTGTCTGTGCTAATATATACTCCATTCTAACTCAAATAGTCAGAGTTGTGGTATGAGAGTCTAGGTAAGAAACATTTGTCAGAGTGGTGGAGTTAAGAATGAGCGGTGGCCCAGTGAGTGTGAAGTAGAAGTCAAAATAGTTGTACTTGCCTTTTATGGCATGCAGAAGATCATTAATCTTTTCACTCCACTGAAGTGAATTGCATTTCGCCCAGGAAACTCCTCTGTGTGCTGTCTTGGTGCAGGCTTGCTGAGTCTGGTTGTGTAGCTCAAACACTTCCATTCTGCCCATTAGCACCTCCAGGTCACTTTAGTGAATGTAGGAGACAATTTTCCTCTCTAGATTCATTCTTTTGGAATAATGGTGCAGGACCATTGTGTAAAGGGCAGTTCCTGACTTGCAGTGTTTAGGTGGTCTGCAGCTGGGTTTTAAATATATCTCTAGCAACATTAGCTTTGCAATTCCTTCTCTGCTGTTGCATGATTCCTCAAGATGAATGCCAAAGAAATAGTTGCTTAATTAATGAGCTGAAGAGTGGAAGATGCTTGAGAAAACTCAGACTGGCCCCCAAGAATCTCACTTGAAGAAGTTCTTTTTCAAGCAATGTGAGAATTCGGCCTATAGTTTACAGTTTTTTGGGGAGGTGATGGTCTTAGCAGTATTATCACAAGACTACTAATCCAGAGACCATGGTAATGTCCTGGGAACTTAGGTTTGAATCCTGGTGTGACAGATAGTGGAATTGAATTCAATAAATATTTGGAATTACGAGTCAAATGATGATCATGAAACTATTGTTAGAAAAACCTATCTGGTTTGCTGATGTCCTTTAGAGAAGGAAACCGCTGTCCTTACCTGGTCTGGCCTACATGTGACTCCAGACCCACAGCAATGTGGTTGACACTTAACTGAGCTCTGGGCAATTTTGGATGGGCAATAAATGCTGGCCTGGCCAGTGATGCCTACATCTTGTGAATGAATGAATAAAAAAAACCAGCTCATACTATTATTACTACTTATTTCTCCCTTCCTCTCAGCTTATGCAGTCATGACTTCCTTGCTTCCAATTCATGCTGCATTCTCCTCCACCTTCAATTTAAGCTGATATCCCTGTCTCATTCCGCTCCCAGTTCATGTTCACATTCATTCTCCCTTCCCACCTTGGCCTCAGTAGTTCAAATCATCTTCCTTTGTCTTATTTGTGTGGATGTCTTGCTTTCCCCATTTTCATTAAAACTGGCTTTCTACTTCTTTCCAGTTCATGCTGGCTCCTAATTTTTCTGTCACATTTGAAACTGGCATTTTTTTTCTGCTCAATTCCTTAATTTAGGCAATTGTGGTGCCTTATCAATTTATTTTGCAACCCTCATTACTTGCATGCACCAATAGTTCAAGATGTGACTCTTCTAAACATAACTCCTTAATTCCTTAACTCCTTTCTCAAGTACCAAGTCCCCTTCCCTCCTTTCCACTGTCAACATAGCTCTTGACTCTATGATAAGTTTAGATTAGATTAGATTTCCTACAGTGTGGAAACAGGCCCTTCGGACCAACCAGTCCACACCGACCCTCCGAAGAGTAACCCACTCGGACCCATTTCCCTCTGACTAATGCACCTAACGCTATGGGCAATTTAACATAGCCAATCCTGTGGAATGTTGCTGAACAAAGAGAGCTTGGAATGCAGGTTCATTAGAACATAGAACATTACAGTGCAGTACAGGCCCTTCGGCCCTCAATGTTGTGCCGACCTGTGAAACCAATCTGAAGCCCATCTAACCAACACTATTCCATTATCATCCATGTTTATCCAAGGACCATTTAAATGCCCTTGAAGTTGATGAGTCTACTACTGTTGCAGGCAGGGTGTTCCACGACCTTACTACTCTCTCAGTAAAGAACCTCCCTCTGACATCTGTCCTATACCCATCACCCCTCAATTTAAAGCTATGTCCCCTCAAGTCAGCCATCACCATCCAAGAAAAAAGGCTCTCACTATCCATCCTATCTAATCCTCTGATCATCTTGTATACCTCTATTAAGTCTCAAACTTCTCTCTAATGAAAACAGCCTCAAGTCCCTCAGCCTTTCCTCATAAAACCTTCCCTCCATACCAGGCAACATTCTGGTAAATTTCCTCTGCACCCATTCCAATGCTTCCACATCCTTCCTATAATGCAGCGACCGGAGTTGTACACAGTTCTCGTAGTGCGGCTGCACCAGAGTTTTGTACAGCTGCAACATGACCTCATGGCTCTGAAGCTCAACCCCTCTACCAATAAAAGCTAACACACTGTATGCCTTCTTAACAATCCTATCAACCTGGGTGGCAACTCTCAGGGATCTATGTACATGGACACTGAGATCTCTCTGCTCATCCACACTACCAAGAATCTTTCATTAGCCCAGTAGTCTGTATTCCTGTTTCTCCTTCCAAAGTGAATCACCTCGCACTTTTCCACATTAAACTCCATTTGCCAGCTCTGCAGCATATCTGTGTCCCTCTGTAACCTGCAACATCCTTCCGCACTCACCACAACTCCTCCAACCTTAGTGTCATCCGCAAATTTACTAACCCATCCTTCTCCGCTCTCATCCAGGTCATTTATAAAAATGACTAACAGCAGTAGCCCCAAAATAGATCCTTGCAGTAGACCACTAGTAACTGAACTCCAGGATGAACATTTCCCATCAAACACCACCCTCTGTCTTCTTGGAACTAGCCAATTTCTGATCCAAACCGCTAAATCACCCTCAATCCCATATTTCCATATTTCCCGCAATAGCCTACTGAGGGAAACCTTATTAAACGCTTTGCTGAAATCCATATACACAACATCAACCATTTTACCCTCATCCACCTGTTTGGTCACCTTCTCAAAGAACTCAATAAGGTTTGTGAGGCACGATCTACCTTTCATAAAACCGTGTTGACTATCCCTAATCAAATTATTCCTTTCTCGATGATTATAAATCCTATCTTTTATGATCCTTTCTAACACTTTACCCACAACCAATGCAAGGCTCGTCAATCTATAATTACGAGGGTTGTTTCTACCTCCCCTTCTTGAACAAGGGGACAATATTTGCTATCCTCCAGTCTTCTGGCACTATACCTGTAGACAATGATGACATAAAGATCAAAGCCAAAGTCTCTGCAATCTCCTCCCAGAGAATCATAGGATAAATCCCATGTGGCACAGGGGATTATCTATTTTCTCACTTTCCATAATTACTAACCCCACCTTCTTATGAACTTCAATGCCATCTAGTCTATTAGCCTGTATCTCAGTGTTCTCCTTGACAGCATTGTCTTTTTCCTGTGTGAATAATGATGAAAAATATTCATTTAGCACCTCTCCTATCTCCTCGGACTCCACGCACAACTCCCACTACTGTCCTTGACTGGCCCTAATCTTATTCTTGTCATACTGTTATTCCTTGAAAGTGGAATGCACGTATTCAGGATAGTGAAGAAGGCATTTAGTAGGCTTGCCCTTCTTGGTCAGTGCTTTGAGTATAGGAGTTGGGAGGGCATGTTGCGGCTGTCCAGGAAACTGATTCGGCCATTTCTGGAATATTGCATTCAATTCTGGTCTTGTTGCTACAGGAAGGCTGTTGTTAAACTTGAAAGGGTTCAGAAAAGATTTACAGTTAAGGTGACAGGTGAGGGGTGACTTTATAGAGGTCTATAAAATCATGAGGGGCATGAATAAGGTGAATAGTGAAGGCCTTTTCCCAGGGGAGGGGAGTTCAAAACTAGAGGGCATAGGTTTAAGGTGAGAGGGGAAGATTTGAAAGGGACCTAAGGGGCAACATTTTCACGCTGAGGGTAATGTATGTGTGGAATGAGCTGCCAGAGGAAGTGGTGGAGGTAATTACAATATTTAAAAGGCATCTGGGTGGATACATGAATAGGAAGGGTTTAGAGAGATCTGGGCCAAATGCTGGCAAATGGGATTAGATTAATTTAGGATGTCTGGTTGGCATGGATGAGTTGGACTGAAGAGTCTGTTTCCATTCTGTATATCTTGATGACTCCTAGCTCTCTCAAATATGTTCTGTAGGTTTGGACAATTGCGTACTATGGACGGGATCACTGATATTAACAGAATCTGCCTTGTTGCTGTCCCCATAGAGACTGATTACTTTAAAAAATATTAAATTGCCAGTGACCAACTTAAAGGGTTCACATGAGAGGAGTTCACATTTTAAAACTTTCACTAACAAGCTAACTAAAATAAAAAAAAACAAAGCTTAGTAGGAAACTATTACTTTAAGCTCCAGAAGGCATTAATGTTTTAACACTTGAAAATCCAATGCTGCCCTTGTATAGCATAAACTCCAAAGAATTACATCTTTATAGGAACCAGTCAGAAGTTATTCCCAGTTTCTATGGACTCATTTCTCCTTGCTTCACACAGGCATAAGGCAAAATCATTTCTTTGTCTTCTGAAAATCGAAAAACTGACTTCCAATAGCAAGGTCCACTCTCGTGATTCTACATCCCAATGTGAATTGTTCAGTATTGTTTAATCTTTGCGGGTTTCTTCTGTTCAGTCAGAGGACAAGCTTCTACCAATGCTATGCTTGGTAGCTAACACTTTACAGAATAACCTCAATTATCCAAACGAAACAGGCGGGGAGTATTATGTTCAGATAACTGATTATTCGGGTAACTGATAATGTTTTTATGGGACCTTGAGATCTTGTTCGGATAATCTGAAATTTGGATAATTGATGTTCGGATAACCAAGGTTGTTCTGTATATATTACTTTTACTCAGAATTGTTGTTGCTTTCCAGTCTCTCTTTTTCTCTTTATTTTGTCAAGGGTTTTTTAAATTTGAGGCATGCAAGCTTTTGTAAGCCTGTTCATAGCAAGGTGAGAATCACTGCCCTTTGTTTTTAGGTGCTAAAAGTATCATCTGGACCACCAATTTCCATGGAAACCAGGTCTCAAACTCAACATCAAGCAGAACTAGCAGGATGTCACATACTCATCTTTCAATATACCATTTTATTTTCTACCGTTTGAAAGAATATTCAATAATAACACCTTACAAAAATAATGAATATAAACTTTTATAACTTCAGAGACTTAACAGTAGCTAAATAAATTAATTTATCTTAAATATCCAGTGACCACAATGATATTCAAGCTCCTTTCCCTTAGTGCTGTCCCTGTTACCTCCTCTTGTTCCAAGCAATGGTTTTTGTCCTCTGTGGGTTGTTACAAATGCAAGATATTGCAGTAGATGCACAAAAGCTAGGTGACCAGGGAGGTATTTTATACAATGCATTTAAAAGAAGGAAAGCAAGGCAAAGAGATTTAGGCAGGAAAGTTTGGAGTTTGGGGTCCAGGAAGCTAAAGGCATGCCACAAGTGATAGTGGTTAATGTTCAATTTGGACATTTTTCAGGAATGGTGGTTACTAACTTCTGTAGGACAACAGTAAATTTGGGTTGTCTGATACTGCACACTTCATTTTGGACTCTTCCATACCTAGTGAACTCAGTCTGATTTAATTCTCCCTACCATAATAATCACTAACAGTTGTGTGAACTGCTTGTTTCAACTGTAAATGTAAAACATTCAAAGCTGATTCTACTCGTGGGCACCAATGACCTATAATACAGCGCTCACCTATTTCAACAGTGAATAGAATGGAATGCCTATTCCCTTCTTGAAACCTTTCCAAAAATTGGTTTCAATTACATGCACTTTCTATTTGCTTAGTCTGTATTTGCAATCTGAAAGTTTAAATCAAGGAAGTCAAATGCTGTGAATCTGCCCTTTATCTCACACTGAGGCCCTTAAAAAGAAAATTCAGAACGAAAAGGACACTAAGTTTTTAATTAAACACAGAACTATTCAGAATTTAAAACTATAAACTCATGTTCAGTTTTGTAGGAGAACTATTAATAAAGAGGGTAATTGGCTTCTTGCATTTAAAAAAAATTGAAACAGACTGTCAGGAAAATAGAGTGCTCAATGTGTAGACCACACGTGAAAAGCAGCTGCCCTGAGTTATAATACTATACAATATGGACCATGTAAAACGGGAAAGATCTGGATATAATGTCATTGTCTTAAATGTATAAACTGTAATATGCAATCTCTTTTAAAACAAATCACAGTTATTATTTACAGGATATTAGAAACATACACAGATCAATAAGAGAAACAATATTTCACAGTTGTCACATTAAAATTGAAATACTTAAGCATGTTATAAAATGCATATTTGGTCCAACTTACCGCTGCAATGGTTGAAAGGAAATAACAGAACATGAATATGGGCGGCATGGTGGCACAGCAGTTAGCACTGCTGCCTCACAGCGCCAGAGACCCGGGTTCAATTCCCGCCTCAGGCGACTGACTGTGTGGAGTTTGCATGTTCTCCCCGTGTCTGCATGGGTTTCCTCCGGGTGCTCCGGTTTCCTCCCACAGTCCAAAGATGTGCGGGTGAGGTGAATTGGCCACACTAAATTGCCCGTAGAGTTAGGTAAGGGGTAAATGTAGGGGTATGGGTGGGTTGCGCTTCGGCGGGTCGGTGTGGACTTGTTGGGCCGAAGGGCCTGTTTCCACACTGTAATGTAATCTAATATAATTGTGATTTTGAGATGCCAGTGTTGGACCTGGGTGTACAAAGTTAAAAATCACACAACACCAGGTTATAGTCCAACATGATTAATTGGAAGCACACTGACTTTTGGAGCACCGCTGCATCCAATTAAACCTGTTGGACTATAACCTGTTTTTTTCAGTTTAGATTCCCTACAGTGTGGAAACAAGTCCTTCAGCCCAGCAAGTCCACACCAACCCTCCGAAGAGTAACCCACCCACACCCATTTCCCTCTGACTAATGCACCTCACACTATGGACAATCTCGCATGGCCGATTCACCTGGCATGCACATCTTTGGACTGTGGGAGAAAACTCACGTAGATACGGGGAGAATGTGCAAACTCCACACAGACAGTCACCCAAGGCTGGAATCAAACCTGGGACCCTGGTGCTGTGAGGCATCAGTGCTAACTACTGGGCCACCGTGCCACCCCTAAATACAGGAAAGAAGTGTTGTGTGATGAATATAATCAAAATTCAGGATAAAGTTGATAGGACTTGTTCAATTATTCAAATTGCAAGCTTAACAAATGGAATGGAGAACTTGCAATGTTCCCTCATAAGGCATGCATTTAAATATTTTTCTGACTACCTGAAGTCTCAAAATCCTTTACAAACAATTAAATATTTTTGATGTTTAGTCATTGCTGTAATATAGGAAATGTGGAAGCCAATATGCAGACAGCAAACCCCCTCAACAGCAATGCTACAATGATCGAAGAATCTGATTTTTGTGATGATGATTCAAAGATGACACAGAGTGGGACACTGGAGATAATTTACCTGCTCTTCTTTGAAGAAATACCATGAGTTGTGAGTCTGAGGCTTGCAATAGTGCTAAGTCTGTGGAGTGAAGGTGATGCTGTGAGTGTAATGTAAATCTGAAAGAAAAACAGAAATTGCCGGAGAAATTCAGAAGGTCTGGTGGCATCTGTGTTGAGAAAACAGTTAATATTTCAGGTCCAGGTGCTGCCAGACCTGCTGGTTTCCCCAGCAGGTTTTGTTGATATTTCCGATATCTCCCCTCAACTGCAAATCTTTGTTATATCACTTCCTCTCTTTTTCTGAAGTAGATATCAGATATTTAACTTGGCAAACTTCACGCTGTAGGTTGTAGGTAGTGGTGCGGTGGAGCTGGGTGTCATCAACAAATATGTAAAAATTAATGCCGCATGTCTCAATAATGTCATTATGTAAATGAGTCACAGGAAAGGGTCTTGGGTTGTTTCTGAGGGTCATAATAGCTAACAGTGCAAATGGCAGGAAGATAATCACACACAGGTAATACTTAGCTATGATTAGATTGATTAGAATGGAACTGTATGAGAGCATTCCCATCCAGCTGGATGACAATGGTCTCTTTTGCTATATTTCCCGGTTAAAAATGGTTTTGAAGTAACCTTCAGCTCACATGACCTGCTCACATATCTTTCACAACTAACAAACTGTACACCTGGACATTCCTAAAAAAGTGGTCATAGCAGCTTTGGAGGAAAAACAATAAGGAAGAGAGTAACAGGATAAGAAGCACAGTGACTGCTGCAAGGAAACTCGGAGCAAAGCTAATCACTGAAGTTTGGTTGGCATTGCTACCTTTGCTACCATTTCCTTCACGCACACTCACTCACACTCTCTCTCTCTCTCTCTCTCTCTCTCTCTCTCACACTCAATCACTCACCACAACAGTCTAATCAGTATACATCTTAACAGACGACAACATGTCAGATCTCTTTGCTGCATATGACCATTTGAATCATCATCACTTTATTGAATTAATCACCATACAATGACTCTAATTTCCGTGATTAACAAAACACATTCTTATGGCTTTCTTTCTCGTATTCTGACAGACGCAACCTGGGATCCAGCGTGAAAGGAGATAATGATGTTCAGCATATCCTCCATTCCTAGCAGTTTGGAGGCAATTGTTGCTGACCATGTTTCTGGAGGAAACTGATGTTCCTTTCCATGTTTCATTGGTATGGTTCTCTTTAGAGCGAGGTCAGAAACCTAGCCTGAGAGACATTGGATGAGATTTTAACTCAATCAAAATCCAACTATTACACAAAGCTAAACTTCAGCCCTTAGGCTCAAGTTGCTTTAGTTTGTTTCCATTCCTTTGGACTCTGGATCTATGCCTACATCAATTGATAAGCTGGTAACTGAAAGTCCTGAGAGACTACAGCATGTATCTCACCTTCAGGGATCTGGAAGCTGGTTTATTCTGTACTTTTTACCACTGAGGCAGCAATGTGTAATACATCAGTAGCCCCTTGATGACAGTAAGTACACATTTAACAATACTTCTAGCTGTATTTTGTGAAAGAAGTGAAGCCAACTGTCTGAATTATTATGAGGTCAGGATTTCCTTTAGGTTCCAATGAAGTCAGCACATGCTGTCTGCAAAAAAAACTTTCTTGATTTTTTCCACAACTGAGGGATGCACTGTATACTGTACATTTGGTCACCATGTACTGTTGAAATTTGACCTCAGATTTTACATGAAGATGATATATTGCACCATCGTCCTAGTTTTCAGGTAATTATTTAGAGATCCTTGATTGCACAGATCGACGGCATTCTTCATTTGACCTCTACTGGGAAGTTGACAGATCCTTTCCATTCCACACTTCTATCTTTATTAGACTCTGTCAGTCATCAGTGCACATCCTTTGAGATGTAGAATACTTGTTAAATGTGAATTGAACACTAGATGGTGCCCTGAATCACATAGTCGCAATAACATTTCTAGGTCTCCTGTGCATTGAGTTTTGTTTTTTTTGATGAAAAAATTCAGAGGCCCTGGATATAAAAATGCAGCTAGTTATTACCATACATATGAACTTATTAACAGGAGGAAGAATAGGTCACTCATAGTCTGCATCCTGTTTTGCCTTTCAATAAGATCATTGTTGATCTAATTACTCTGAATTTCTGTCCACCCCTAATGACCTGTTACCCCCTTGCTTATCAAAAATCTATCCACCTCTGCCTTAAATGAATTCAGAGTCTGCTTCCAGCGTCTTTCAAGGAAGAGAATTCCGAGGACTCATGAACTTCTGTGAGTTAATTTTTTTTTCCATTTCTATCTTAAATGAGTGATCCCTTGTTTAAAAACAATGGCTTCTAGTTCTAGATTCTCCCACATGAGGAAACATCCTTTCCACACCTACTATGCTAAGCCCCCTATGTTTTCAAATATTTGAATCAAATTACCTCTTGCTCGTCTAAACTCCAATGGAAACAAGCCGAGTGTCTTTAACTTGGCCTACCCTACCAATTCTAATGCTTATTTAGACTTAACAGTACCACTAGGAAATGGAATGCAATTATTAAACATTGGAGTATTACACTATTAGTTGTCTACCTTGTCAATAATAGTTTTCAATCATGTTGGTATTAATAAGAAAAATCATAAACTATATAACTAAATTAAGTTAGATTGAGTATGTAGAAAGTGGCCATGGGGTTCAACAGGTCCATGCCATTGCATATTATTTATTCAAGCCTCTTTCCAGACCTGTCAGCAGAATCCTCTAATGTTTAACTTGTACTTGTCCATCTCCCTTTAAATGCATGTAAATGACCTAGCAATGGAGACCATAAGGTAGTCTTAATAGCTGAAGACATGGAATATGTATATTGATTCTGAATTTAGTAGCTTCTACACAATCCAAATACAAAACTGATGAGTCGGTCTAAGCGATCAAACAACATACTGGCTTTCGCTAAATTTCTGTGGTCAGCGACAAAGGGATAGAGATAGAAATCCAGTACTGTTCTATTGTGGTCATGCAGCCTCAACCATGAGACACTCACTGCAGGTGTCCATCTTATATTCAGTTCAGTACATATTAAACTGTAGTCATGTGAGCTAATAACATGATGACAGATGGATCTGAGATTGAGAGTTGAAGAGCTATACAGAAGCACAGCTACTAAAACAGGATTCCAAGTGTGATAGCCTCTTTAATACCCATATGGAATCACTAATTAATTTCCCTATGGAACTCATTGAGTATGGGTTTCGTTGGTAACAGGGATGGTTTGCAGAGCTGTCTATCTTGGGCTGTGACTAGCCTGTATATGTCTCGAGTTCTGGCTCTGTTTTAGTCTTCAACAATAAAGGATGTTCCTTTCTAGTCACACTTCCTGAATTATTACAATGGCAATAAGCATGGAGTTAATAATATTGTGACCCAAAGGAAGCTACTGACTGAACCAGATTTGGATCTCAAGAAAGCCACAGAACTGGCCCTTTCCTGCGAAAACATGGAAAAGTTTGGGAGCTTCAGAGGTCCATAGACCTTGCCATCCTCAACTTTGAGTGACTCCGTACTGTAGTGCCAGATCCCTGGATGATGATACTTGTGGCACCCATTTCTTGCTAAGGAAGAGCAATTGCGGTCTGAGGCCGCAACATTCCAGAACTGGACAGGAAGTTTCTCCATGAGGAACAGGGATGTCCATGCCGCACTTGTAGTCATAAGGTAGGTCCCAGACAAGGCCACCAAACTAGACAAAATGCATATTGTCTAGACCAAATGGTGAAGTCACCCCAAGACAGAAATTTGCAAATAAATCAGCACAAGGATGAGGAATTAATACAGCCAAATTGTATCATAGCTCCCAAAGTAGCTGCAGTTAAGATAACCATTCAAGTGGCTCAGCGACGGTTTTCACGGGGCGTTTGCCTACTTATTACATGCTCCTTGACCAGACCTGAAAAACAACAGGAATAGGGAAATAGGCAAAACAACACAGGAGGTCCCATAATCACAGGACTTGGGTGGGGAGGAGGGATGCGATAATCCCTTTAAGGGCCATGGGGAACAACCAATTAATCTCCGTATGGAGTTCATTGAGTATGAGATCTCTTGGTAACAGGCAATGGCCAGCCCAACTGGAACTCCTCAACTGAGCCCTTTTTAAACCAAACCCCTAAGGTCTGAGCTAGGTCAGCAGATCTGTCTGTCCCAGCTTGGATTAGTTTATGTATACCAGAAGTAGTAGCTCTGTTTTGGTCTTTAACAAAAAATGATATTCCTTTCCAGCCAGGCTTCCTGAGTTGTTATGGCAAGATGTTCAGAGTTTTTGAAAGCTGCAAAAATCCAGAGGAAGCTACAGCAGAAGAAGTTGGCCGCATCTGAAAGAACTGGGAAAGGCACAATGGTGACAAATTTTCCTCTCCCAGTGTTATTCAAACTGAAAGTATTATGAAGCAGAACTGGCAGTTTTTCTATTCAGAATAGCAAAATTACAAAATTGTGACAGATTTAACAAGCAAACCAGAGCAGTCATCATTGGCCTTACTTTTTATCAGTCTTGGGGAATAACTGCTAAAAATATATTCCACCTTAAATCTCTCACAAATGAAAAATGACTGACAGAAATTTTAAAAGTTGTCAAGGTACATATTGAACCACAAGTGAAAAAACCTATGAATGGTCTGTGTTCAATATTAGGTCCTAAGATGAAAAAGATGATTGACATTGACTCCATTAACACACCTGGCAGAATCCTGTGAGTTAAAGACAGACAAGTCCTCATCAGTTTTGTGTGTATGTTGGAAGGGGAATGGAGGTATAATGGTAAACTAAATCAATGGACTGTCAAGAACAAGTGCCTTTATTAGTAATTACTCAAGTTCTTTCTCAGAAAAACGTGTCAAGACATTCATCCGGATGACCATTATCAAGAATCAATGTGCATGAGCATTCGTAATGGCAAGTTGAAGCATTCTTTAGCAAGTATTGTTCATTACAGAACTACATAACTGCAATAGTTACTTATTTAATTGGAGTTTCATTTCACAACATTTCTCTCTGCTTACTATGGGGACCTTTGTAGGCTATCATATTGCAACAGCCCATGTTTCTTGGTATCTTCTGTTCTATGCTTTAGTCACATCTTGATATTTGCATTTGGAAGTAATCATGGCAACCATTCAGTTTCAGTTTGATGAGAAAGGTGTTTTTGGTAGCAACAGGCAAATGTTATACTAAACCTCGACATTAAGAATCCATTCATGGGCATTAAACTTACCACAATGAAAGGGCTGTAATATTTAATTTCCATTTCAAATTGCACCCAGTCTTATTAATATTCATAACCATTTGAGTGAAGATCTTTCTCTTCATCTCAGTTCTGGATGATCACCTCCTTCGACTGAGGTTATATCCCTGTGTTCTATATTTCCCAGCCAAGAGAATCAATCTCTGTATCTACACCCTTCAGAACCTTGTATCTTTCAATGAGATCACTTCTCAGTCTTCTAAACCCCATCATTGGATGGTCCAACCTTGTGTAACTTTGCTGTAACACTTCCATCACAAATATATCCTTACTAAGATGCATCAGATAACCTCATGCTTGCAACAAGACACCCCTTATATTTTGTCTTTCTTATTCTTTCATGGGATGTGACAATGCCAGTATTTGTTGTCTATTCCTTAAATGTCATTTCAGGGCAGTTAAGAGTAACCCACATTGCTGTGGATCTGGAATCATATGTAAGTCAAAACAGGTAAGAATGGCAAATTTCCATTCGTAAACAATGTTAATGAACCAGATGGGATTTTGTGACAGTTAATGGTGCTTCCATGGTCACTACCACTGAGACTGGTTTTTATTACAGAACTGAATTTATGAATTGCATTTAAAATCCATGATGGAATTTGAACTTGCATCCTCATACATACTTATGCAAAGAAAACACATAAGAGGTCTCTCTAAACATCAACATTTTGCTTTTTATACTCGTTGCCCTCTCATTGCCCCCGAGTATATCCTTCTGCCACCTTGTATTCATTCACTTAAACTGTCTAAATATTTTTGTAACCTATTTTTGTCCTGACAGTTTGCATTCCCGCCTTCCACATTAAACTTTTGGTGGGCCATTTGGGGATCAGTAGCACGAAGCTTTAATCAATTAAGCACACTTTTACCAACTGAAATACTTTCAGATTTTCTCTTTTGTAAAGATATAGTTAGATTGAATTAGATGCTTAGTATGAAACAAAGATAAATTCCTAAGAATGTAATTAAACTGATAGTGTTTTATTTTATTGGTGTTTATTTAGATATACTTTTCCAACAATGCTTTTTGAAGTTGTACTGCTCATATGTGGAAGCTGATGGGTGTCATGGTTCAAATGCAATTTGTCTTAATCTTTCCAGAAAACTATTACAATATGCATTGTGCCAATCATTTATATATTATAAAATTGCAATTAAAACATGATTGGATGTAGATACATTCCCCCAGTTCTGCACACACACCCTCCCTACTCCATCGGTTTCACAATTCCAAATATCTTTAAAATATTTGTAGTATGTTCCAATGCGAGGTGATTAGTTTTCAACATTGTAATACCCACAGATAAAATGACATCTTTAAAATTATTGCCATATGTAAAAAGTCTACAAATAATATTCTACCAACATGCTATATCATTAATACACAAGAAATGAACAAAGACTCCTGTTTGAAAAGGGGGAGTGGATCTTTAAATTACCATATTCAAGTATGTCAATGCAATAAAGATTAACATTTCAAATGTCATAACATTTTGCTCAATTTTATGACAAAGATCCTTTGACAAGGAATAAATAATTTTATGCGGTTTCTCACTAATCCCATTACATAAGGGTAATTTCAGTAAACTGCCAAATGGAGAAAAATGTCAATTTTTTATAGCAGAAATTATGGGTGGCGTGGTGGCTGTGGTTAGCATTGCTGTCTCACAGCACCAGAGTCCCAGGTTCAATTCCAGTCTTGGGCGATTGTCTGTGTGGAGTTTGTACATTCTCCCCGTGTCTGCTTGGGTTTGCTCCGGTTTCCTCCCACAGTCCAAAGATGTACAGGTCAGGTGAATTGGCCATGCTAAACTGCCCACAGTGTTAGGTGCATTAGTCAGAGGGAAATGGGTCTGGGTGGGTTACTGTTCGGAGGATCGGTGTGGACTTGATGGGCCTGTTTCCACATTGTAGAGAATCTAATCTAATCCACAATCATTTGCAAAAACATACATTTTTAAAATTATTTATCAAATTGATGAATTTTACCCCAGGTTCCTAAAGTGCTGAACTAAACCATTGACCTGTGCACGTGCACATAATAACCCAAGGTACGCCAACATATTATTTTATTGCAACAAAGTGGAGCAAATAAGTTATTCTAATTTATTAGTACTGTAGGATTTCTGTCGGTACACATTAAGAAAGGTACACATTAAGAAGCATAAACCATGCAACAGTCAATTCTATTTTGGCTTTCATTTAGATTATTTCTGATCTGCATCATTACTGCCGTTCAAATATGGACAAAAGAGTTGAACTCCAGAGGATAGATGAAAGTAACTGGACTTGATATCAAACCCACATTTGACCAAGTGTGACTTCAAGAATCTCTAGCAAAACTAGAGTCAATGAGAATCAGAGAAAAAAAAAACTCTTTGCTGTTTGGTATAGTATCTGGCAGCACCATTCACAATTCCTTAGATACTGAAGTTATCCATGTCCAAATGCAACAGGACATGGACAATATCCAAGCGTACGCTGAAAGATGATGAGTAATATTCGCACCACACAAATGCCATGCAATGACCAGCTCCAGTAAGAGACAATCTAACAACATCCTTTACCATTTAACAGTGTTACCATCATGAATTCCCACTAACAATGTCCTGGAGGTTACTATTGATCAGAAGCTAAGCTGTCCTAGCCATGTAAATACAGCGGCTACAAGAGTATTTCAGGCTGTAGGAATACTGCAGCAAGTAACTTATCCCCTGACTCCCCCTCACCATCTATGAGGCACAAGTCAGGAGTGTGGTGGAATACTCATCACATGCCTGGATGAATACAGCTCCAACAACAGCTCAGGACACTTCACATCATCCAAAACAAAGCAGCCTGCTTGATTGTCACACAGCCACAGCCACAGCCACTCATCATCCTAACTTGGAAATATGTCACCATTCCTTCAGTGTAATTGGGTCAAAATAGTGGAATTCCCTTTTTAATGCCATTGTGAGTCTACTTACTGCACATGAACTGCAGCAGTTCAAGAAACTAGCTCAACACCAGCTTCTCAAGGGCAACTAGAGGCAAGCAATAAATGGTGGCCCAGCCAATTATGCCCACATTCCATGAGTGAATAAAAAAACTTCCTGATTTCAATTCTCTGTGCGAACAAGTGTTTTAGGACATCAACCAAGTATGTCTAGGTCTAATTTTAAAACTGGTTCCCTTGTTCTGGAATGTCCACTAGAGACATAGTTTCCCTTGTTCAGCCTGTTAAGTTGTTTAATCAGCTCTCAACCTTCAATTAAATCATCTACGTAACCTGCCCTCAGAAATTAAACCTTTTAGTCCTAATTTTATTCTCGTGAATCTGTGCTATACTGACTCCAAAGCCATTATACATTTCATGAGGTACTGTGCTAGAACCAAAGCTTTGAATAACTGTAGAATTACTTCCCTTTTTATATTCCAACCCCCTTGAGATAAAAGCTAATGTTCATTAATTTTTGAAATTATTTTTGTGTCTGACTTAATTTTTGTGATTTTTATACTTGGACTCTGAAATCTCTGTTCTTCACAATATTGAGCTTTTAGACAATACACTGAACAACCTTCATTGGGTTCAAAGTGGCTGACCTCTTGTCAAAGTTTCAGCTGAAGATTTGCAAAAACCACAGACAAATGTTATATGCAGCTGTATATGCTGTTTGTCTTGGCTTACCACTGATCTTTCACTGACATTATTGTGCTAGAGGAATTCCAGTTGGAATTACTGGTGAAGCACAGGGAAAGTGGTCAGCAAATTATATATGCACCATGGAATTAAATTGCTATATTAGGTGAAATATTTCATCTGAAGACACTCCATTATGCCTTACAGCAAATTAAGAGAAGACGCTTATGTGCGTAATTGGGATAAGTAATTCATGATGGAAAAAAAATTCTAAGATTCACAGTCATATGTAACGGCAGTTTTTTTGTGTGTCTTTCATGGGATTTTTGCATCACTGGCTATACCAACATTTTTAACTCATTCCTCAATGCCCTTGAGATGGTGGCATTTAGCTGCCTTCAGAAACTGCTGCAGTCTAGTCCATGTGGTGTAGGTACATCCATCATGCTGTTAGGAATGGAATTCCAGAGACTTGGCTCAGTGGATATTAATGAAGAGTATTACCTCTAAATCAGGATAGTGCCTAGCTTGGAGGGGAACTTGTGGGTGGTGGTGATGATCCCATAGCAACATCTGTTGCCGTGTATTTCTAGATGGTAGAAGTTTCTAATTTGCAAGGTAGTGCCAAAAGAGTCTTGGCAGGTTGCTGCAGTGCACCTGTAGATGCTACATACAGCCTGCTACTGTATGTAGAGAGTAAGTAAAGAATATTTCAACACACTTCTGACATTTGCCTTAGAGATGGTGGACAAGTTTTAAAGAGTCAAGACGTCAGTTACTCACTTCAGAATTTGAATCATACAATACAGAAGAGGCCCTTTGGCTCATCAAGTCTGCATTGATAAAACTATTCTAAATCTGAATTTGACCCACCTTCTAGCACTTGGCCTGCTCCACCTTTCAATCTGATCACCCAACTCAGTACTCTTTTCCTACTTTCTCTCTATTTCTTTTGATTCCTTTAGCCCTGAGAACTATATTCACCTACTTCTTGAAAGCATTCAGTGTTTTGGCCTCAACTGCTTTCTGCTGCAGAGAAGTCCACAAACTTACCATTCACTGGGTGAAGAAATTTCTCCTCAACTCAATCATAAAGAGCCTATCCATATACTTAAACTGGAACCCCTGGTCCTTGACTCGCTGGTCATCAAGGATCTTCTTCCTGCATGTATTATGTCCAGCCTTCTTAGAATTTTATAGGTTTTGATACAATACTTCTGCATTCTTCTCAACCCCAGCGCATATATTCCTCATGGATCCAGTCTCTCTCCATATGTCAGTACTGACATGCCAGGCATGTATATCCATTGCATGTTGCTTCTGCTGTTTGAAATGCAATTACTCCTGCTTTGTCGATTCACCAGATTGACACCTCATTTTTACATGTGTCCCATAATGTTCCTGGCATGTCTTCCTTCATATTTCATTGAACAAGGGATTTTTCTCCAAGTTTGATTGTAATTATAGTGTGGGGAATATAACAAGCCATAAGGTTACAGTTTCTGATTGAATGAATACAGTTTTGTTGCCGCTGATAGCCCACAGTGTTTTGTTGAAAGCCAGTTTTGAGTGGCTAGATCTGTTTGAAATCTATCCCATTCAGCATGTTAGTAATAGCATCCAGAATGATGGAGGGTACAGTATGAAGATGGGCCTTAGTCTCCATGATGGCTATACAGAGATAACTCCCACAACACTGACATTGACACGTGCAACTATGTAGATTGCTGAGGTCAATAACTTTCCTTGTGTTGGTTCTGCCTCCACATGTTGCAGACCCAATCAGCAGTTATGTCCTTTTGGTCAACTCAGTCATTAGTGGAGCTGCTGAGCCATTCTTGGTGATGGGCATTGGAATCCCCAACCCAGAGTACAACGTGCAACATTACAACCCTTGGTGCTTGTTCTAACATTGCACAGCACTGATTCATTAGATCAAATATGGGGAGTGATGGATGGCAATCAGCAGGAAGCTTCCTTAATTAAGTTTACAGTCAATGTTGAGGACTCTCTGATTGTATACCACTGTATCAACACCTCTGCTGGATCTGTCTTACCAGTGAGACAGGAGTACTGCAAAATGGCAATGATGGTGTCTGAGACATTGTAAGATATGGTTCTGTAAGCATGATTATCAGGTTGTTGTTTCACTAGTGTATTGGATAGCTTTCCCAATTTTGGCACAAGCCCAGATGTTAGTCATGAGGACTTAGTAAGGCTGACAGGGCTGGATTTGATATTGTCATTTCCAATACCTAGTTCAATTGAGTTTGGAGAAGATTTGTAGCTCAGGTTGAGGCTCAACATGTGAATGTGCTCACTGTACTGGAAGGTTCATTTTCAGAAATTTCATCACCATACTAGGTAACATCATCAGTGAGCCTCTAGTGAAGCACTGGTATTATGACCCATTTTCTAATTGTGTTTAGGTTTCCTTAGGTTAGTGATGTCACATCCTGTGCTGATGATGTCGTTTCCTGTTTTTTTCTCAGAGGGTGTTAAATTGGGTCCTTACAAGAACTGTAATAATCACTACATTGGACAAACAGGCAGAAAACAAGCCATTAATATACATGAACATCAACTAGCCACAAAAAGACATGACCCTCTATTGCTAGTTTCCTTGCATACAGATGAGGAAGAATACCACTTCGACTGGGACAACACATCCATCTTAGGACAAGCCAAACCGAGACACACACAGGAATTCCTAGAAGCATGGCATTCCAACCAAAACTCTATCAATAAACACATCAACTTGGACCCCATTTACCACCCCCAGAGAGAAAACAGGAAATGACATCCCCACAAGAAATGACATCATCAACCCGAGGAAACCTAAACACATAAATAGAAAGTGGGTCATAACACCAGTTGCTCCACTGGAGGCTCACTGATGACATTTCGTCACTATGCCAGGTAACGTCTGAAAACGAACCTTCCAGCTCAGTGAGCAAACTTTCATTCAGAGCCTAGTTCAATGCCAGGTTGTCCATCTGGTTTCTTTCATTCTTACAACCTTCTGTGGGTGTGGTGTTATATGTAAGCAAGGTTTTGTCAATTCATTCAAATCATCCTATCTTTTCTTCAAATTTCAGCGTTTGCATTAAAATATCAATTTTCTGCTTCACTCCTTTTGTCAAACATCAAGGGAAGTTTCTAACTGGTTATTACCAGCTGCTTAAGATAGATTCTGAATGGCTATGTCAATGAGAGCAGAGTTAAGTCTGTTACATTAATCAGGTATCTGATTTTAAAAAGAATAGGATTTGATGCTATATATTCCACAGGAAGTCACTTGCTTTGACTACGTTATTTTCATTTTTACAATATTGTTAAGTATATTCTGTGCTGATGAATGGAAGTCCTAGATTCTAAAGTCCTATGCAATTCATTTTAGGGAGATGTTCCAAAGTCTAGTCAGTTATAATGTTTAAAATAAAGGATTATCAAAACACCGCAACTGCTTTGACAAACAAGCCTTTGGTTTGGATCTCCTATAGACTAACTGGGCTCATGATTGATGGATTTAATATTCTCTGATTTTCATAATTAAGAATGCATTTGCATGTGTTCAAAATTCTGCTGTTAATGTGAAATAAACGTCATTAGCCCTGTTTATGTGATAGTTGTAAATTAATATCTGCACAAGGCTTTAAGCTGTTCTGATATACAGCTTCAGTGCATGTTCTGTTCCAATATTGAGTTTGTCAGCTTGCCAATGCCAGGAATGGAATATAAAGCTGCTACAATACGCTTGTATCAGTGCAATCAAGACGTGATTGTGCATACATTTCACATGGTGCCCTGTGTAAACCTGTTATTATACTTTTCAAAGAATCCCTCCAGTGTGGAAGCATGCCATTCGGCCCATCGAGTCCACTCCAACCCTCCAAAGAGCATTCCACCCACACTTACTCTCCTTCTCCATCCCTGTAACCCTATTATTTTCCCATGGCTAATTCATTTAGCCTGCACATCCCTGGATGGTATGGTCCATTTAGTATGGCCAATCCACCTAACCTGCACATCTTTAATTATGGGAGGAAATAGGAGTACCCAGAGGAAACCCATGCAGACACAAGGAGAATGTGCAAACATCACATACTCACCCAAGGCTGAGATCAAACCCAGGCCCCTGGCACTGTGAGGCAGCAGTGATGGCCAATGTGCCAACCTAATGGGTGGTAGATGGCCTGACACTTGGCTCCTCAACCCTTGAATAAAGGGAATCCTGGCTTTGAGTACCTTGAACATCTGCCTGACCATGTCCAAGCCCATGGACTTGTATCTGAGTCTACCTTTGACTTCATGTGCCAGGGCGTTTTGAGTGATGGCTATCCACCTTGACTTATCTGAGACCTACTGACAGCTATGATAAGCTTTCTGCCTTCGTGTCAGCACTTAACAGCAAGGCAAAACTAAAGTGGTATGACCTCTGGCTAAGGGTGCATGGCACACAAATGTAAAACGTGATTGCTGGGAGCATCCAGGTAGACACAGAGTGAGTAAGTGGTATGATAGCGAGTGAAAAGCCTGAATAGGCAACCTGGTCCACTCTATGTGCTGGGTACATATTCCCAAGTAAACAGGATCTTTGCTGCGACATTACAATGATAATTGCCCATGTGCAACACTGAAGTGCAGAAGTGCTCTGTAAGTGAATCAAAGATGTCTCATGGGAGTTCCTAGAGGCTGGTGCACATCTGATGCCGATGTCTGTGGATGTTGGGTTGTGGGTGTCCATTCCTAGTTTTACCCAGGAAATTACATTTTGTCTTCAGTGTAGTAGAATGTTGTTTGTTTATTGACTTATCTTGGATTGACGTGTTACCATGTATCTTTTTTGTCTCCATCTATCCCAGAATTCTTTATGGTACCATAAACAAAAGACTGCATACAAAAGCCCTGATCAGCAGTCAACTATCCTGATGCAAAGGTTTAAGAACTAGGTGATTGAGATGAAGACAGATTAATAATGTAAATGCGAGAAGACTAATAGGTGGTTTATCTAGTGCCAATGCTATAAGCACATTAAAATGCCGGCATAGAGTATCTTGGGCTGTGTGTCTGTCCACACACATTGTTCTGTGGCTGCTTGCTACTTATCAATGTGTAGAGCTCTTAAGCCCCTTATGTATGCTACATCAGCTACATCAATACATTATAGATTATGAATACAACTCTTTAGTGTGATGTCTAAAATCTCTCTCTTCATATGTTTATTCAAGATAAAGTCTTCTCTCTTACTGATGTCAGGGCCATATGATCAGTTACATCATTAGGATTTACATGGATTTTTTAAAGCATTGTGATAGTCTGTTGTACTGTGCTTGCTGTGACATCATGGCTTTTTTTGTATCCACATTGCCTATGAGTGTTTCGGTTGTACTGGAGTCAGGAGCTATGTTATCACAGAATTGTGCATCTCACTCTGTAGCCAAACTTTGGTTTGTTGTAGTGGCTGGAATGTATGGATGGCACAGTAGTTTGCTATCAGATGAAGACATCAAAAATGCTTTTAGGATACTGGGCATTGGTATGTATGATGTATTGCATATGGTCGAACGCCACCTGAACATTGAGGGAGAGTAGAATTCTTGCCAGTTGATATATAGCACTAAATTGACACCGATTGTGAAATCACACCAAGGATGTGGGGAGAGGGAAGTCTGCCTTCATACTAGTGAACAACAACTATTTATCAATTGTCAATACCATATACTACATACAAATGTGGGTAAAAGAGAGCATTCAACAACCTTGCAGGCTTAGCCCTTGTTCCAAATATGCTATATCAGTAAGCATCACTAACAACTGCCCTACTACTGAGGACTTGTTAATAACAGGACCTGTTCATTATCCTACATCCTCTCCCTTTTCAAATTTTTGTTAAAAACCTTTTAAGAAATTTTCTTTGAACCATTAAAATTTTCTTAACTCTTAGTACTAACATTTTTTTCACTCCTGCGCCTCACTGCAAAGTCTTTTTTGGACACAGTTCTTAGCCCATATTAAGGTATGGGATATCAGTTGTACATATGCTACAAGTGGTGGAATGTTTCATCTTTACAATGGATTAGAATCCTAAAGTACAATGGACATTTTGAACCTTTAATTCCTTAATTTTTTTTTAATGAAGGGCCTACTACAGACAAAGAAAGAGTATGGGTATAAATTCATTATAATCTGGTGAATTCCTGTATGGAACCTATGGAATACCATACCTGTAGAATGTTAGAGAAATTTCAAACACAGCGAGAGATGTATTAGGAAGAAATAAAGAGGGGACTGACTATCTTTGTCTTTCTCAGCAAAAAGCCACCTATTGCAGACATTTTCTTTTTGTTTTGCCCTCTAGGAATATATAATAAAAAGGGACTAAAAGCATCCACAATCTTGGTCCGTGTGTGCCAGTGGATAAGGATGTCCTAGTAGAAGGAGGCATGCCAATGAACTGATACATTCATGTGTTCAAGCATTGGTGCAAGTGTTAGTATGCTGGGAAGGTCACAGTCAAAGAACTATCTATCAGCCCCCTCTGCATTTCAGCTAAAAGGACTCTCTGATTCTGAGTGCTAAAAGCCAACTAGCTAACAAGCAGGTCAAAAGGAAAGAGAACAATATGACTCTTGCTCTGAGTACTGGGAGCCATCTCACTAACAAGTAGATCACAAGAAAACAGGACAAAAAGATTTCTCTCTTATTTTGAATGTTGGAAGCAATCTAGCCAGACAGCTACCATCAGAAGGAAACAGGGCAAAAGGATTTCAAGTAACTGGAAAGCACAGAACTCCAAAATCGACTATTTGATGATCAATATTCTACTATGCACTCTTCACAATGACACAAAGAGACTGGTCCCTGTACATTATAACAATTACTTTTTATAAACTCATTTCCCATTTTTAATCTGTGTGTATGTGTATTGCAATATTATTTCTTCTCATAATTAATAAACAATAAACTAATCTTTTTTAACTCTATAAAGCCTGGTTAAATTGGTTCCTTTCAAAACCTAAATCCATTTGGCCTGGGTGAAACACAGCCACAAGATAGGGATCCTTTTAAATAAACCTTAATGCAACCAATTGAATAGCAGATAACTAAAGAAAGGGAGCCAGTCCATCTCTCCTCACCCAGAAACTTAAAGATTTTGGGGTGACTATCTGGAATCGTATTGAATTGCAGAACAACACCAGGGTCCGGTTGTAACACTTTTCAAAAAGCAAGTCTGTGGGATAGTTTGATTAGCCTCTTGAAATTTCTACAAATGTCCATTGCAGCTTGGAAAGAATTGATGTATGTTGAGCTGTGGGTCTGATACTTTTCAGCTGTTGTCTCAGTCATTTTTGGCTGTGTTACCATAGTATCCTCCTGAGAATCTGAGTGCAGAAACTATCCAGCTATTGATTTGGCCTTTAAGAAAATGAAAGTGCATCTGTTCCTTTGATTAATGTCATTTGGTGTGCAGACAAGGTATGATCTTGGCTGCTGGAATGTTGCCAGCTTTGTGCCCGAGAACTGCAGATTCTGGCACCAGATCTTTTCCAGTATGGCCACGCCATGAACCTTGCATTGCTGGTTAATGGTAGAAATTAGTGTATCCTAAAATGTGCTTCCTTTTGTTGTTCCTGTTCATGGTGATCTCCCAACAGATGCTATCAGACCTGCTGAGTTCTCCAGCGCCTCTTTCCCAATAATAGCAAACCTACCTTTCATGTCTGTGAGAGATCTAGAAGCTAATGAACTGGCAGGTGTTATCATCACGCTGAATCTGAAATGCAACTGTTTTTAGAGCTGTGGAAGATGTATCTGCAGCTGTTGTAGTTGGAACAGCCAGATCATAATGTGCAATCAACTCAGAGGAAATGTGCATGTCTTTGATTCAGTCAAATGAGTATTATTGATATCCCAGCACAATGTTTGAATGCCAAATGCTTATCTGACTCACCTTTTATACCTCAGAATGGAACTAAAGTAAAAACAGTATGTTCATTTCCATGTATTCCAGACTTCTCACCTGGGAACTTGATAATCTTAAATAACTTTGGGAATATCAACCAGGGTCTCAATGTAACAAATGCCTGGGAGAAAATACCCTCTTATGTCAGGTCATTATTCATTATATGCTGCACTACTCTTTGTAAACATGTAAAGAACTCTAGAAACTAGAACACACTTTTATAATCACAGCATCAGCCAGTCAATGAATTGTTAACAAGTGAAGAGGCACTCATTAAAGAAATTACATCCACAATGCAGTTTACATTCTGCAGCTCTTTATTGAGGCTTCTTCATGCCTGTTCAATGCCCTGGAAATACAAAACTAAAGAAAGGGATCTTATTAGCAGCTAATATGTTACTGAGGAGTATTCAGAAAGCATTCAACTCTGAAAACTCTGCTCACATGTTGAAGCTGTGAATTAGTCCAATCCACATTCTAAATTAGTCAACATTCTAAATAAAACAACCCTCAACATTATTAAGAAAATAAAAATCATTCACCCTCCCTCTCAAAGTTAATGAATCTTTTAAAATAATTCCAGGATCTGGAACTTGCCAAAAGTTAATACATTTTCTCTGGACTATATGTCTATCTGTGTACATGTTTAATTGAATTACCTCTGCTCATCTTTGGCAGTAGAAGCTATTAACCTTTAAATCTGGGATGATCCCTGTAAATAGTTAGGATGTACTGTCTTTCCTGCTGCTGAACACGTGTATAAGAGAGGTCAGTAGGTAATGTATTAAGCTCGAGAACAACAGCATTGGTGTCAAATCAACATTACATGCTGATTAGCGTTACAATCTGCTAGCAGATGCTTCCTAAAGCAGCTTCATCAAAATGACGTCCAGAATGACTCCTACCAGAAAAGTACACACATGCCATAGGACCATTTGAGTGAGAACAATATTCGTGTATATAAAAATTAGGTGAGAAAGAAATAACTCTTGCCGCCACTGAGACCAATATCTGCGAGGAAATAAAAATTAGTTCATAGTTTATTACTTATAAAAAATCCATTACCTATAATAAAGTGATGCACTAATTTGTTGTGAACTATTCTGTTGCAATAAGTATAGTAGTAAATAGAAATGATTGTTTTCCTAGAGTGACATGGGTAGTCTGCTGCTGTAGAAAGGGTGTGTTGCTTTAACTGTTTGAATGAATGTTGAGTAAATACTTGTTCCCTACCCTGTGACACACAAAACTGATGAAGGGTCTCTGGATTCAAAATGTTAACTGTTTTGTCTCTCAACAGATGCTGCCAGACCTGCCGAATTTCTCCAACATTTTCTGTTTTTGTAACAGGAAATGGTTTCTGTGCTCCTTTGTTTGTTGCATCGTATAAGACAAGGGTTCTTGTCTCTATGTGCCAGCTTGCAATTTTCCAACTACTCACTTTAGTAGACCAAACATTACAATAGTTGAGCACAGGAGTGGAAAATCTGTTATTTTAGTTACAATTGGATAAATTTGTGACAAACTCAGGAAATTTCTCCACTCACATGGTATAGGAGAAGTTCATAATAGTCATACATAAATTGCAAAAAATGGTTACAGTAATTCTTGTGAAGAAAGTAAGAAATTAAGTATTAACAACAAAGTAACAATTAAGTTAAGTAACAACTGAGTAATTCCCCCATGTTTTAATATAGGGAGAAACTGATATTTTTGAGGGCAGGTTAAACTCAATTACAGCAAAGAGAAAGTGACATTTAAGATAATCAAAAACTTTGAAGATGAGAGAGTGTGGGTATAGCGTGAAATGATTAATCAATGAGATTGCATGGACAACTTTCTATATTGGCGTATAGTGCAACTTGTTGTTCAGAAAAGGTCAGTGTGCAGTTCTATGAACAATTAAAGAAATCACTTACTCATTTGTCCTAATTATTAGCAATGAAAATATTATTTGATCATATTTTAAAAATGATAGTAGTGTAAGAACAAACAATGCATTCTTCCATTTATCCGGACCCCTGTCTCAGACAAAGATGTCTAGATTTTAAAGATAAGTGAGACATGACTAAAAGCTACACTGCAGTTTTTTTTGTACTTGATGAAATGCCATCTGACCCACCCGTATATATTAAGTTTAATCGTTAAATAATTCTTCACTTCTTATTTGTAGGATAGAGAGTCATAGAAAAAGAATAGTATAAATAAATCATTTGGAAAAAGAATCTAATAAATCATGTTGGCCAATTTTCTTTTAGCTTGTCTTAAATGATATGTATATATTGTGATAGAACATATGTGAAAAAAGGGTACACAAATTATCAAATATTTTTGATTGCTTTTTGTTTTTTATTCATTAAACTGTATTAATTTAGTTTGGTGATGTGAGAGGTTCATGCCTTTTGTGTTTAAAATCTGAAATTTAATATTCATTAAGCATGATAAAATATAGCAGTTCAGTTGTAGTTTGCTTATACTGTAATATGATCAATCAGTTCTAGATGAATGTAGTTTTTCACTATTGATGTTCAATGATCTAAAAAAAACTCCAAACAACATTTACAGGAGTAGAAGTCAAAGCATTGAAAAAATATGCAAGTTTTTCTCTGTTTCAGCTCAGAGTACTATATTTTTAAGGTAACTTGAAATGAAGTAAGCCAAAAAGAGATGTGAGAAAGCTTATAGAATTGTCAAAAACTCTATCAAGATCTAAATTTGCTCACAATCTTAAACCATCACTGATTGGATTGAGACATTCCAAACTGATATTAAAATCTGTTAATACTATATGTTACCAGTTATAATAGTATAAAGAAAGGAAAGATCTGAGCAGAAGGTGAATTGTAAAATTATATTAAGTGTGCTACTGATCAGCCTAGTTTTAACTTCAAGCCAAGCAATTTCACAGTGTTCTTGAGAAAGGTCATTCTGGTTCCAAGAAACAAATCTGACGACAGCATCGTAAATATGTCACCATATTGCCTGCCATAGCTCATTGTCACTGCAAAGCAGATGATTCTATTATTATCCTCAATAGATGGAGTAAATCAAGTTTTGGATACTCAAAATATTAGTGTATTTAAGACACAAAACCTGGATTGTTGATTCAATTTTCAGATTCTGTCAAGCAGCGATATTCAGATTGGCATTTATGGGACATGTAGCAACATTGTTTTTTAAAAGAAAAACTGCAGGAACATTGTGTTGAAAAGATAATCCAAATCTGAACTGGGAAAGTAACTCTAAGAGGATGGTGTAACAGGAATAGTCACTGTTTGTGCAGCTGTTTATGAAAAGATTTTGATAGTCAATGCAAGCCACTTTGTATGATACTGCACCAGCTGCTTCAATTGTGAGAGCAGATCCCTTTATTGTTCTGTTCTTTTTCACAGATGTGATAAAGGTTTACAATCTGCAATACTTTTGCTTTTTATTCTTCTGTTTTTCTTTCCTCGCTGAAGAACTCACCTCTGTGCATTCTTTTCAAATGAGTAGGCTGTTGAATGAATCATCGGTTGTTGCCTGACTGGTGGTTTTGCAGCTACAAGACTGATGAACGGTGATCTATTTTTATGGGGTCAGACCCCCTGCCCTTGCATGACAGGGTGTCCACCTAACAGATGGGATATGTACTATGGCTATCAGATTTTAATTGTTCAGCTGAAGAATGTATTCAGCTATGTAAACACATGCTGATTACAATAATCTACATCAGTATAACCTCTTTACAGTAGCACCAATGGTGTTTCACAGACCTATGTTATTACTTTAATCACAACTTTTTGCAAAATGTCTTAAAGAGCCACTTTTCATCAAGTTCATTCTTTTGATAATGGCTAGTTAAGAATTATACTTTTGTTTGAGATACTAAGGCTCACAAATACTAACTGATGCTCTCAGTGATTCAGAGACTTTCCTGGATTTTAAAGAAAATTTCTCAAAGATGCTTCTTCTCATCGGTGGGTAATTACAACAGGACAATAGAAACTTTCATTTTTACATGTAATACTAACTTAACCTCCTCTACAGGTTAAATTTCACTTGTCTCAAGATCTTGTATTATCGCAAATATATGTTTTTTTAAGTTTGCCTATATTAGGATAGCACAGATACATTATTTTGATTAAGAATTGCTAGATTAAGAATTGCTATAAAACAGGAATGACGTTACATAATTTATGAAAATCCCAGTCTTTTTGAGGATCTTTGTGTGTATGTACATCCTTTCTTCTTGGCCCATATTGCTTGCATTTTGAATGATATCCTTAATCTTCTCATTCAGCACCTTTTGTGGAAGGAAATACCAAGTAAAGCTCAGATTTCAAATTTTCTGCTTGACTATTTCATGTTGACTTCAATCCAATGCAAATCCATGTATTTTGTGCTGCTGTGAAACTTGCTGAGAAATGAGATGAAAAATCATTGCACTTTTTGTTCTTTTTGAATTATATGTTGGAGGAATTAGTGTAGCATGCATTTTTTTTTTGTTTTATGAGCAAGTAATCTCATTGTCCATTCATGGGTTGTCAAGGTTGACTGATTTTATTGGTGATTACTTGGTAGCTAGGCATTGCCTTCTGAAAAAGGTCTTTTATTTCTTGTTAGTAATAGAAAGGGGTCAGTGGCAGTGCCTGCAGAAATGGCAGTAAAAGTCTGTGAATGTGGTCCAGAATGAGACCAGAGAAGCCTAATACAAATCGTTTCCAGAGAAATTTTACTGTTCTGTTTCATTTTATTTGAATTTGAATGGGTCAACTTTACTGCTGGACAGAGTGGAAAGCAAACAAGTGACTGTCAGGACAACATTGGCACCCATTTTGACTTTGGTTCTTTAATTGAACCCCAGCTGGAGCTGGAGTTTATTGCCTAATTTGTCAAAACCTGAGTCCTGTATGAAGTAGAAGATAAACAAATTGAAAGGTGTCTGATTCCTTCTTCATGACAAACATTAAAGTGCACTTGAAACAAAAGTAAACAAAGCTAACTATTGAAGACAAAGTTGTGCATGGAACAGCACCAGGTCTTCTAACTTCATTTACTCTAAAATGGAATAGTGATCTAAGGGGGATACATTGTGTTTTAGGGAAAATGTTTTGTCATTTCCACCATCTCAATCTGTATGCTTAGAACTAGAAGATTACTTTAAGAAATTTAATTAGTCAGTTTTTCACCAGATTTAAGTCTGAAATTTCTTTATCAAAATCAGAACAATTTAATCAAACTCAACTTAATCAAAATTCTTAAACTACCAAATACTGTGAAATTTGGCTCCAAAGCACTGCTAATGTCAACACCACAGAAGCGCAGAAATCCCAAACTGATTGCTGCAGCAGTTCTGGCCCCTTCTGGCAAAATATTGTTCCTTCATAAAGTAACAAACCTGGAATGTTAGAAGTGAGAAAATTCAGACCATCAGAATTTTGAGTGATTCATTGTGAGAATTGTGAGGAAGGACTCCTTAAACTGTCTGATGAGTTTAGGGAAAAGAAACTGGGAATAGGCCATTAAATAAAATCAAAGAGTTGGGATAGAAGTGATATTTATCTGGAATTGAATCTCTTCAAAATGATAGTATTGGCAAACGGGGTGAAACTTTGTTTTTTTTAATTGTCATGTGCTTGTAGCTTTTTTTTATTTGGTGTAATAAACTTATGTTCTGTTGTTAAAGAACATTTGCAGCCTCATATGTTTCAGAGACTAACAAACTTCAGAAGTTAAACATATGATGTACCAACCTATGTTTAATTCTGGGATCTGTCTTGTCTAGGATTGCCAACAATTGAAATCATAACAATGTCGCAAATTATCACTTCATAACCTCACTAACCAAAGAGAAGCAAGAGGAGTGGGGACAGGTTAACAGGACTTTATACATATGGTTCTGAAGGCTCCATATATTAACATGGAAATGTACCACAATTGCAAAGTCTACCGATCCATGAATGTGCAGCTGAAGTGCAAATGTGCACAGAACTTCCTGTTGTGAAAACTGGCTATCTTGGCATCAGCCACATTTGTTAATTCTGTGTCAATAAATTTTACTTGCTATCATTGAACTACTTAAAAGGAATCAGATGCTAGATACCTGTACTGCTTCTGAGCTCATGACAGCTCCCTCTTGCATCAGTTGACTTGTGAACCATTACAGCCAGATGAGGTGAGGCCTGGCTTCCCTCTTTTTTTTTTTGTTAATGCCAGCTTGGTCAGTCACAAAAGAAAATATTATTTTCTTATTTTTCACAACCTAATATCACATCAACCTTCCCTCCAAACTGTGCAGTCCCATGCATGCTGACTGATATCGGCATAGTTCTGGAAGTCACTGCTGAACAAGGAACTGGGAGGACTGTGCAGTCAGAAAATTAGAGGGAGTGTTGTATCAATTAAATTTAGTTAGCCAGCTCAAAAATTTAGGAGAACCTGTTCCAAGTTTTTCTTAAGTAAAATAGAGTGGAGTTTTATTTACTAAAGATAAGATAAAACACCACAAAACACACACATATACATAGTTAAAAATCACACAACACCAGGTTATAGTCCAACAGGTTTAATTGGAAGCACACTAGCTTTCGGAGCGACGCTCCTTCATCAGGTGATTGTGATGAAGGAGCGTCGCTCTGAAAGCTAGTGTGCTTCCAATTAAACCTGTTGGACTATAACCTGGTGTTGTGTGATTTTTAACTTTGCACACCCCAGTCCAACACCGGCATCTCCGAATCATGACATATACATAGTAAGCCTACACAGAAAAGGGGTGAGAAGAGTATCTGGCACAGTGGCTCTTCTCTCGCTGCCTTTACCTGGCCCAGTGCTCCATTGCACATGACTTCACTGGGAGTAATCACAGGGTATCCTGTAGGAGGCTATTTAACCACTGATCCTTCGTGGTTAAGGGGTGGCTTCAGACTGCACCACCTCAGTTTGAGCAGAGCTCTGAAACAATAGTGACAGCAAAGGGAACATTAATGTTGTGATCTCAAAACAGAATAGAAGGTTCAGGCTCCAAAATCCACAGCCAGAGCCACTCCTCTTGGATGCTGCCTCTATACTCAGGAAATTGATGAGGAGTAAGCTTCACATGGTCTGACAAATGGGAAGTGAGTTGGAGCCCAAATGGGGACACCTAGCCTTTCCTTGTGAGCCTTGTGTTGAATATATCTGTTCCACATGGCCATAGCTTCAGCAAGATACCTACCTGGACTTTCCCTTTTCTCAGCGTTTCTCACTAACTTCACATGGAAGGAAAGCTACAGTGACTTCCCTGCTCATGCTTTGAATTAAAATAGCGATGCGTTCTTGGAGCCTGACCTACATATGTATCCATGCATTGTCCTTCTACTTAGATTTAAATTGAGGATTGAAGTGTTAAAGGGGTAAGTCATCAACACCTAATTGTCCTGCTGATTTCTATAGGCAGATTGAGTTAAAATCGCCTTTGGTTTTCCTTGCATTATAATAGTTTATACAACAAAGAAGACTGCAAAATGTTAACAGATGTATTACATAATATATGGCTTTCTTAACTTCAAACTGTCAGTAGCCTAAAAGCATCTGGCTAAATAACAGCTGTAGATGACTGACCCTCTTAAGGTTACGTAGTATTTCTTTATTGTTAGATTTTAATTCTTGGTATTTGAGCCATGTGGCAGAATATAGAGCAACAAAGACAATATTTACTTAATTACTTTGAGAAAACAAGTCTCAGATGTGGTATTTTGCCCGTTGAAGTACAAATAAAAAGCAAGGAAATGAATATGACCTTTTTAACTCATTATTTTTAAAGTAATACTTAAAATGGGTCTAATCCAAGTGGGTTAACTTAGGGACCAGACTGTGTGCAGATATATGAAATGCAAGGCATTGCTTACTGATTTTGAATGGACAGCAAGGTTTAGTAGTTTGTCTGTCAATTACATCACCAAGTGACCATATGGCTAGTGATCTTTGAAAAATGCCCGATACTGCATATGTCTCCTGCATTTATAATAGATGCAGTTACATGTTTATTAGACACTATTAGCAAGCTAATGTTACAGCTCCATTCATGGTTATAGTTTTGTATCATGTTACATGGAATGAAGCATCCATCTTTCAGCTGCTGCTTTAGTAATTGTGAGATTCTAGAGGATTAGTCTTGTGCTAGAGACTTGAGAGGAGTGAGCAGATCCTGTCAGTATTTTGCAAGCTTTCTGCATAGGTACAGCCTTTTAAAGAATCAACTGGAAGAGGACAGCACACCACTAACCTTCTATACCCTTAACTGGAAAGATAACATAACTTGGTGTGTGCCAATAAAATAGTTATAATTGCATTTGTAGACATTGCGAAATTGAATCGCATTTAACAATATCTGTTGTGTATTCAGTATTAAGTCTCAATATTCCTGAGTCAAAATAATACTAAGGGTATTAGGAATCAATTTATAGTTTAATTTAAAATGTGAACTGCTGGTAGAATCTCTCTGCCTCATCTAATCGGATTATAGATCATCCCTTCGGTTGGTATTCAGCTGTTGACACTTTATTCACATGGTCTGACACCTTTTGTCACCTGCAGAGACTTAATGTTCAACACTGTGCTCACATTATTTGTATGATCTTTTGACCTCTCTGCCCATAAATTCTGTGTTCTGTGTGCTTCCCTCTCACTTCACCTGATGAAGGGCCATCTTCTGAAACCTTGCAATTTCAAATAAACCTGTTGGACTATAACCTGGTGTCATGTGTTTTCTAACTTTGTCCACCCCAGTCCAGCACCGGCACCTGCATATTATAACTCCCTCCATTGCCACACCTCTCCCAATCTTTGTAATCACCTCCAATCCATCAAACGTCCAAAATATTAGAACTTATCTAATTATGCAGGTCAGCCACTCAAGCCTTCTCTGCCATTCAGTACAAATCTTATGAATCACAGGCATTTTCATTTGCTCTTGGAATGCACAGGCCTCTGACAAACCTGCTGCATGATAAGGGGGAATCTTTAGATTTAAGTGTCAGCCATCTACTAATGTGATAACAATTTAAGCTTCAGAAGTGTATTCTATTAATTAGAGATGCTTAAAATACTTGGCGTGAGATATGGATGAAAGTTTTGGTCAGTTCAATATCCCCTATCCTGCATAAAATACACTATAAAACAATATTATAACTACTTGGAGATAGAAATACAATTTTTGAACTGCAGCACCTCGGCTTACTCAAGGATTGTGAGCTTTTACTGTGCAAATGCTTGTGGATGTGAAAAATAGGAGGTCTGTCACAATTAAGATCAGAGGAAGGTTTTGTATTACATTCACATCAAGCTATGAGATCTTCAAATTTGTCATGTTGCAGGCTTAGTGTCTCAAGGAACAGTAAATCCTCATTTTGTAAGTGAGACCAGAAATTACATGTGAGGAAAACCATGTCCATAAATTAATCAGTCATGATATTTCCATGATATTAAATATCTTTGGTATGTTCAACTTTTGGAAGTATCATTAATGTCAATCTGATCAGAAGTTGTGTTTCTAATTATTTTATGGCATTTAACTCTCATTGACAAGGTCAGCATTTGCAGCTGAATCATAATTGCTGTTGTAATTGAGTGACTTTCAAGTCATTTCAGAGGGGAGCTAAGAGTTAGCCAAATTACTGTGGGTCTGGAGTCACATGTAGGCCGATTCAGGTAAGGATGGCAGATCTCCTTCTCTAAAGGATATTAACAAGTATTTTACAACAATCAATGATTGTTTTTGGCACTATTACTGAGACTAGGTGTGAATTCCATATTTTAAAATATCAGTTCATTGAATTGAATTTAACTTCCACCCATTTGCCATGGTGGGATTTGAAAGCATCAACCCAAACCTCTGGATTATTAATGCAGTGATATTCCCACCATAGTACCATCTTCCTGGTGCTCTATTTTGGCCTGGGTATTCCATAAATTAAGTCTGGCTGAATATCAAGTTTTTCACTTTGGGTAGCTAGAAACAGACAGCTGGGAAATTCATTCTGATGTTTATGAACTCTACTATAAATAATCACTACATCCCTTTATTTAAAACACATGTTTCTTTTTTCTCAACTGAATTGTCAATGTAAAAGAGCAAGGTGAATTCTTTGAGGTAGGTAACTAAGGAGACAGCCCACTGACGTCTTTTGAAGTTCTCTTTCATGGATAGTTCTGCAGGTAAGAAAGTATTAATTATAGAAGACAAATGGGATAATTACTACAGCTTTCGACATTATTCTGTATTACTGTAGTGTGGCTGATATGGAGCTATTCTTGTTGGAGCTCTGAGGGTCATGTAATAATTCTGATGCCATGCTAGCCCAAGTTAGGTTGAGTGCAACTACAGAAATACAGGAGAGAAATTGAACATTGTTGAATTTGCTGTTGAGCGAAAAAATGTAGGCTTTGGGTGAGATAAGTTTGGGTCATAATGTCTTTTCTACCCGGAAATGTACCAATAGCTTATTTGGAAGGCAGTGACTTCCAACTGTGTAGAACACTTGCTATGCTTAGCTGTCATGATTTGGAGATGTCAGTATTGGACTGGGGTGTACAGAGTTAAAAATCACACTACAACAGGTTATAGTCCAACAGGTTTAATTGGAAGCACACTAGCTTTTGGAGCGCAACTCCTTCACAACCACCTGATGAAGGAGTGGCGCTTTCCAATTAAACCTGTTGGACTATAACCTGGTGTTGTGTGATCTTTAACTATGCTTAGCTGGTTCAGATCTTTAATGGGTCTCCTGAGGTCCTTAAAGTTACACAAAAGCAAAATACTGCAGAAATTAGAAATCTGAAACACAGGCAGAAATGTGGTAAAAAGGCAGGTCTGGCAGCAACAAAGTTAACATTTCGGGTTTGTGCAAATGATTGTGAAAATAATTGTGCAAATCATTGCAAGGAACCTACATATTTTGTTACACTTCTATCAGAGAGAACAAGATTTTATTTTTTTTAACAATCATTTAAAAATGAATTTTTTTATTACTGTTGTTATTTGTTCTTATAGTCTATGTAATAGCTTGCTGACATTTCTTCCACTTTCTCAATTTTGGGGAACTATCAGTGAGTATTGACATTCAGGAAGCTAATTACAAACATATGAAAATAAAAGGATGTGAAAGACCATTTGAACCTGGATAATTGATTCTATCCAATTCACTAATGATCCAGTTTATATGTACTTTGACCTCTTCTGCCACAAAACCAACCAGCCTCGCAATCTCCTGTTTAAAAGGAAGCAAAGCAAAACAATTTAAATACTTTCAACTCCCAATGTCTATTAAATAATTTTGAGAAAACTACAGTGGCGGGGAAACAAATTAGGGTTTTAATTCTGATTGTTTTTGGGCAGGTACAGGGTTCTTGGTAACTCCCCATTGCAACACAAAACAGGTCTGCATTATTTTAGCAACAGGTTTCCAAGAAATCCAACCAACTAACTTCCCATATGGTTTGTCATGGATACAAAATTACATGGTCTTGAGACTGCCACTTGACACAATGCAGATGAAGGAATCGGATTCTGGATAAATCTTTGGAGTCTGGCATTTGAATGGGGTTAGATAATGTTGATGTAAGTCCTGATGAAAGATTCCTACCGGAAATGGTGACTTTCCTGATTCTCTGCTGCTTGACCTGCTGTGCTTTTTCCAGTTCCACAGTTTATCAACTTAGATAATGTTGATGAAGGGTAACCCAACCTTCTCTTCTGGAACTTAGAGTGCACCCTGTTTCCAAAAAGTCTCACCTTTGTTGGTTTCTTCTGCAGCTGTTTCTCTTCTGTTTTAGGCTGGCATTCCAGAAACGCATTAAGTAGAATCACATCACAGGCTTGAATTAAATTTGTAGCATCATCAGAACTTCACATGCATGTTTAAAACCGATATCATCAGCGTTTGAGTAGAGTACCCAGTCGGATAAATTCACTGGTGCCTTAGGTTTGAACTGACTGGCTACATAGTTTCCATCAAAGAGATAAGGTCAAAATCCTCCTATCATCACCTACTTTGTACACAATTCTTGAATTGAATTGAATTTATTGTCACGTGTACCGAGACACAGCAAAAAACTTTGTCTTGTGAGCAATGCGGGCAGATCAGAGTTAAGTAGCATAGATAAGTAAATAATAGGTAAACAGTGGCAAAAACAAAAACACAGGTACAGGTGAATGTTAAAGAGTTTGTGAGTCCATTCAGTATTCTAACAACAGTAGGATAGAAACTGTTTCCAAGCCGGCTGGTGCGTGTTCAAGCTTCTGTATCCTCTGCTCGATGGTAGAGGTTGCCAAAAACATCAGGCCTGGTAAATGGATTCTATAGATGGGAGGTTGGCCTTTGTGATCAGTGGCTGAGTTCACCACTCTCTGTAACTGTCTCCAATTTTGAATGGTACAGTTGCCATACCATACATCCAGACAGAATGCTCTCGATGGCACACCTATAAAAGCTGGCAAGAGTATTCGCCATCATGCCAAATTTCCTCAACTGCCTGAGGAAGAAGAGCCATTATTGGGCCTTTGTAACCAGTGTGTCACATAAAGAGTCCAAGAAAGCCTGTTGTGGATGACCACGCCCAGGAGCTTGACACTCTCCATTCATTCCACCTCTGTGCTGTTAATGTGTAGGAGGCCATGAGTAATATCTCGCCAAAAGTTAATAATGAGTTTCTTGGTTTTGCTGGCATTGAGAGCTAGGTTCACCATATCTGGCTCCCACTTGAATGCTTATGGTAAAACCATATTCGTTAATGAAATGCATTTGAAAAAAAATCAATCACTCAACTGTATTTGGATACAGCGAGAAAAAGCACGTAATAAAAAACAGATTGGAAATTTGTATTTGTATTAACCATGTTAGCATGTGATCAAAACATAGTAAGTGGAACTTTTGGAGTTGATATTCAACATTTAAGAATTCTGCATTTGCAAATAAAATCTTGAAACACTTTGTCAAGGTAATGCAACATTATTTTTGCAAGTTATTTAAGCAAATTATGAATTTGCTTTATAAATTTATATCGGGTGAGGTTATAGAGAAATTGAGTGGAATGAATGCCTTGGCCTATGAGATGTTTAGTGATGGGGTAAAATTAAAATATGTAGAAACATGGTGGATTGCTAAGTGGGGAGTTCAACAAGTTAACCTGCTAACTTATGCAGGTTGAATTGGCTGGCGGGCTTCTGGCTGGTGGTGGAGTGAGTGCGTCTCTCTTTGTCAGGTATTGAGTGCCCCACTGAGGGATCTGGCATTGAGAAATTTGGCCTGCTGAAAGTCACCCCTTGCCCTTGCTGCTAACGTCTTCCCCCATGACCCCAGCCAACAAACTTCTTCTCACCATTACTGTCATGAGATTGAGTGGGCCTTGGGAAAGTGTCACTTGGCATAAGCCCCAATCTCCACAAACGTGTTGCCAACTACTTGTAGTTGCGTATTCAGTAAAATATTTTTAATTGCAAAAATATATTTGATTAATAAAATTTATCTACAAGTGCATACAAAGGTCAATTTCCACTTCTCTATAACTTTCACATCATCCATTTCCGACACTTCCCTACTTTCCTTGATCTGTCTGTCTCCATTTTGGAGAATAAATTGACCACTGCCATCCACTACAAAGCCACTGACTCCCATAGCTACCTTGAGTATAGCTCTTCACTCCCCACATCTTGCAAGGATTCCATCCCATTCTCCCAATTCCTTTGACTACGTCACATCTGTTTAGATGATGCCATCTTCCAAAACAATGTGACTGACATGGCTTACTTCTTCCATGACCGTGGTTGCCCCACTCTCTGGGGTTAACAGGGCCCTCAACTGCATCTGATCTATCACCTGTGCTTCCACCCTTGCCCCTTCCCATCACTCACAACAGCATGATTGAGTTCCCCTTGTCCTTACTTTTCATTCCATCAGCCTCCGCATTTAAAGGATCATTCTGTACCATTTCAGACAACTCCGTCAGAACACCATCACCAAACATATCTTCTCCTCACTCCCCCGACTGTATTTCGCAGGGATTGTTCCCTCTGGGACATCCTAGTCCATTTCACAACCACCAACACCACCCACCCTTCTCACCTTCCCATGTAACTGCAGAAGAAGCAACATCTGCCCCTTCACCTCCTCCCTGCTCACCATCTAAGGGCCTAAAAAGTCTTTCCGGGTAAAGCAGCATTTCACCTTATATCTCCTCCAGTCTTGTGGATTGTTTGCAATTTTGGAGAAGATTTGTAGCTCAGGTTGCAGATCAGTTTGTAAGTTTGCTCACTGAGCTGGTAGATTTGTTCTGAGACGTTTCGTCACCACCCTAGATAACATCACTAGTGAGCCTTTAATGAAGCACTGGTGTTCTGTCCCACTTACTATTTATATGCCTGTGTCTGTTGTGGTGGGTGATATCACTTCGGGTTATTTTTCTGAGATGTTGGTAAATTGGTTCTGAATCAACATGTTTGGTAATGGAGTTCCAATTTGAAATCCAGCCTCTAGGAATTCCCATTTGTGTCTTTGTTTAGCTTGCCCCAGGTTGGATGTATTATCCCAGTCAAATTGATGTCCCTCTTTGTCTGTGTGTATGGATAATAGTGATAGTTAGTCATGTCTTTTGGTGGCTAGTTGGTGCTCATGTATCCTAGTGGCTAGTTTCCTGCCCGTCTGTCCAATGTAATGTTTGTTGCGGTCCTGGCAGGATATTTTGTTTATGATGTTTGTTCTGCTGGTTGTTGGTATGGGCCCTTTAAAATCATCAGGAGCTGTTTCAGTGTGGTGGTAGGTTTGTGGGCTTTTACTGTATGGCAGGGTGGCTAGAGTCTCTGGGCATGTTGAGCCTTGTTTAGATCTGTTGTATAGGAATTGGCAGACTGGGCTTATCAGGTAGCCGTTGTTCCTGCATACGTTGTATAAGTGTTTTTTCTTGGTTTCTCATAATTCCTGGACACACACTGACACGTACACACACGTGCACACACACACACGTACATCCTGGAGCCGCGCTTTGAACAGAAGTTGAACTCTTATTTAAGTAATTTCTTTTAACCTTATTGTAACTCAAAGTAGTGCTGGACTGTGGCAACAAAACACTTTTCACTGTAGCTTCAAGATACATGTGAGAATAAAATCATTCATTCATTAATCTGTCTTTCTACTAATGCATTTTGACTTGTTGAAACAGGATGTGTTCTGCAACCTCCTCCCCCTTCCCCACCCCAAAGAAGCTATTGTTATTTGAATCAAATCAAAGGGTTCCCTGTGTCACCTGCTGTTTTGTGATGTTATCAAAGAAACTGTACATATTGATTACATACATTGGAAAAAACATGCCTTGCTGGATGTTAGAGGTCCTAAACAATGCTGAATACACTATGAAAGGGAATAATAAATGAGCAATAATCCCTTCATTATCACATTCTGGTTTAGAAAAACGAAAACTGAGTTTGAAATACTTTCTACTGTTAAGCACAGCATTAGTGTCATAAAGTATATTTTAATAACTTACAACAGCTTATAAAGTTCCTTTAACATAATGAAATTCCAAACCCGCTTCATGGGAGTGTTATCAAACAAAACTCTTGATCCCAAATTCCATGACATCTTGAAGCAGATTGTCAAATGCTTAACCAAAGAGGTAGGTTTTAAGAGGTTATCTTAAATGAGGAAATGGGGGCAGAGTGGTAAATAGATTTCGGGAGAGAATTCCAGAGGTTAAGTCTGTGGCAGCTGAAGGTGTTGACACTAAGTTGAGTGATTAAGACTGTGGGTACTCAAAAGGCCAGAATTTAATGAATGCAATTATCTCTAAGAGATGTGGAATGGAGGAGGTTGCTGACGTAGGGAGGGACAAGACCATGGAGGGATTTGCAATCAAGGATTCGAATGTTAAAATGAATATGTCTGAATATAACTGGAATTAATGTAGGTCAATTGAACACCCATGTGTTTAAGTGTATGGGACTTGCCAGTTAAGACACGGGTGGCAGAGCTTTGGATGACCTCAAGTTTGTGGAGAGAGAATGTGGACAACCAGATATGAGTGCATTGGAGTAGTCATGTTTAAAGGCATTAAGGAGGGGAGAAGAGCTGAAGCAAAATTTAAATCAAGTAACGATGTGGAGTTGGAAAGAAATAGTTATGAATATCTGGTCAGAAGTTCATCTCCCACATCCATTAAATAAAAAAAGATCCTGTTGTATCGATAGGCTACACTGTCAATCATATTAACACGTGTTCTGATCAGGTCTGAATGTTTGAAGCCAAACCAATTGAAAACGTGTATTGACTTTGGCTAAGGAGAACAAGGCACAGTGGTGTCATCATGAGACTGACACATGTCAAAGGAATGAAAGAAAGTTATGAAAAACACCAATGGTACAGTTTGTCTTTCAAAATTGATACTTTTGCACTAACGTTGATAAGAAACAACAATGAAATACCACAATCGCAACTAATTCCTTACAGTGGCCTGATGCTTTACTATCTGGAATACACACACAATACCTCATTGTCATGAAGACATTCCTCTTGTTGAACCAATTATGTCTTCATCAATAACTAGCACTCCTTTGCAAATTGATTCAACTTTAAAGCATGAATTATATTTTTTCCCTTGAGCTGGACACGGTGCTATGAATCAAAGAACGCCTCCACATTTTGGTTTATGTTATATCTGACTATGATGGACACTCTGGCATAATGTATGCATTCAATTGTTTCATATTTTCATCTGTAGTATTTTTCAAGAATGTTTACTGCTGTGTCAAATGTAGATATGCCTACAATGAGTGGCTTTCTTCACAATTAAAGATCGAGCTCTCACTTGACTATTGGAAAGTCTCCAGCTATCATCTCATGTTTAAATATATCATGCAAACACATCCTTCTGAATTAACATGCAGAGATGATAATCAACACATACATGAATATCTTATGTTCATTAAGACAATTCTATAGAATTTTAATGTAAAGGGAAATCAACATTTATGCTGTATGAGAAGAGAGTGGTGTCTACTTGGTAGAGGTGTTGTTATGGAGAATCACACAATACCCTGAGAAATTAACTAGAGAATGACAGTAAACTAATTTGTTGAATTGCAACAAGTGTGATGTGTGTTAGATGTTCTTTCAGTCTAATTATCAAAAAACAGTTATACAATGACATTTTCCATGGCAAAATTATTATCACCTAGAGGCAGCTGAAGATGGAAAAGCAGCTGTCAAAAAGCAGATTGAAGAAGCTGCAAATAAAGGCTTGAACATTACTTTAAAACTTGTGAAACAGCAGCTCCAAAAATCTGATACTACAATGTAACTAGCCCAGATTGTGACCTTATGTCAGGTGTCAGTGGTGCCATTCCCACCTCAAGATTATAGCTTCAAGGTGTACTCCAGAGGTTTGAGCAGACTTGAACATTAATATTTAAGTGTAGAACATTAATATTTAAGTGTAGAACTAAACGTTTGACCTGTTAGAAGTCACTTTTCAAATTAAATTTTATGCTGAGAATCTGGCAGATCTCTGATGAATATGAAAATAGAAGGGACTCAATATACCAAGCTAAATAACAATGTGGGGCCAATCTTAGGATCCAGTATTAGTATTATTGTGGCTTTCCTTCAAATAAAAAGGCTTGGGATGAATCTTACCATTTTTAGGCAAAGTTTCGTTTTCATTGAGTTTCATAGAAGGTGTCTATCTCTCGGTCTCCCCCTGCAAGGCATGCCAAGTTTGCTTGCAGTGTCATCCCAAACTTGCCTCATTAATGACCTATCACATTTCTATAGTGTCTGTCTCATCCAGTGCTAGTCTGATTCTCAATGGGTTATCTCAACATATACCAGCATCCCTGGCAATAGCACCATCTTGGTAACACAATAATGCATCCGGTCAAGTGTGGTAGTCCAGGGTTGCCCTTTACCATAATTGCAGCGACACAGCAGATACAAAGCAATGCTTCTCACAGCTTGTAGGTCATATGGCAGACATATACATTGAATTGCACATTCCTACACACATGGCTGTTACTTAACAGCCTACACATTGGTCCTTAGCCTCCTGCACTTTTAGAAGACTCTTTAAATATCTTTGTGCTTTCCTGAATGCCCATTCTAACCCAGAAACATATCAATGATGATTGTAGAGGCATCACATGTAGGAAAGCCTTCAAACACTTAAAAAGTTTAACTTTTATATACAATCACCAAAATAAACAGAAGTCAAACAAACAGAAGCTGCATTGCCTCTCAAATAAACTGATTGCATGTGAACACCGACAATTTTACTCTGATTAATCAATGTACCCAGCTGTCTCTGACTGGGACCAGGTGACAATGGCTTGTAGTGCCAGATGTAGATGCACTTTATCATGCACATGGTGCTGTTCTTCCTGTTCAATGTCCTCATCCAGCTCTTTGGAAAACTTTTTCCACTCTCAGTTCTTCAGCATCTATCACATCGTTTTGCAGCCAGCTCCAGTGCATAGAATACTGCATGTGGGGACTCTTGAGGCCCATTCTGTTCGAAGTTTACTGAAGGGGCCAACTTAGATTATCCCTAGCAGCAGAACCTCATCTTTAGTCCTAGCGTCTGCTCCACAACGGACCTGTTGAAAAATGAATTGCATTATATCTGTGTTCCATCTCAGTGAGAGGGAGCGGAATGGAGTCATGAGCCATGAGCACAGTGGCCCTTGTCTGCTAGCAACCGCTGTGCGGCACGGTGGCACAGTGGTTAGCACTGCTGCCTCACAGCACCAGAGATCCGGGTTCAATTCCTGCCTCAGGCGACTGTGTGGAGTTTGCACATTCTCCCCGTGTCTGCGTGGGTTTCCTCCCACAGTCCAAAAATGTGCAGGTTAGGTGAATTGGCTGAGCTAAATTGCCCGTAGTGTTGGGTGAAGGGGTAAATGTAGGAGAATGGGGTCTGGGTGGGTTGCGCTTCGGCGGGTCAGTGTGGACTTGTTGGGCCGAAGGACCTGTTTCCACACTGTATCTAATCCTTATGAGATATCTGACACATCAACTGTAGCAGGAATGCAAGTGTTTTCAAGAATGTCTAAAACAGGGTATTAAGTACAATCCTCTAAGAAGTGGTACTTATGATCACAGGTGACTTGCACAGTGATGGACTGGAATCCTGTTTTTTTGATGAACTGAGCTGTGTTTATGAAATTGTACTCTCTGCACGATATATATGCAGCCAACTGCTCCCGAGGGAAGCCAGCTACATTTCCAAGTCTGTGTCCGAGTGGGCACAAATGGCATCAGTCACAGTCTTGGTACATTGGTGGGTGAATGATTGAGAGATTTCACATAAGTTTACAGTGACTCTCTGGAAGGAACCAGTTGCTTCAGTAAAAGTTCAACACAGTTGGCCCTGATGGTCACTAGCATTGGATGGCCACTCAGGTCACAGGTCCAGATCCAGCATAATTCAGACAAGGTGTCCTGGAATATCGTCAGCCTGTGTCAACACTGTCTGACTCACCTACAAGTAATGACATCGATGATGAAACACTCTGGGCTTCCTGTGTTTCTGAGGCATCAAGATGTGCCCTTCAGCTTGGATTCTCCTGGAGGTGCTGTTGCTTCTGGTCTCCTGTCAGTTCCTCTTCCATTTCTATGTATTTGTTGCAAAGTAGCAACAGCAATGATCACAATTACTGTGACTAGATCCGTTAGTCACACTTGCAATGATCTGGTATGGGAGCAGAAGAGATTACACAAGTCCTTAGCAATGAGAGCAGTCATTAATTACATCCCTACAAATGAAAGCTTAACATGATCTCCCATGAAGTTCTGACAAGGAGGGCTATTTATTGATTCATTTAATATTTGAACTTACTTGAATGAATTCATGTCTTATGACATAGAGAATAGTAGAGTGTAAGTACTGCATGAGTATGGATCCCTTCTCCTCCCAGTGCATGAAAGGCATTGTTGCATACAAGAGAGTCTTACAAGAGATTGCAGGTAGAGAGGGAATCAGTTCCCTGCCCCCGTGCATCCGAAGAAGTCTTACATTAGCCTGATCATACCACTTCATCTTGTTTCCCTGGAATGAGGTCAGTAGTGGAGCCTGGACAATAAGGTTCTGAAACTGGCTTCCCTCATGTACAGGGAGCAGTTGACTGTATTTACATCGTGCTGAGAGGGCAGTTGCTAACACAGAATGGAATCCTGTTTTCTTGATTAATTGCACTATCAATATGCAAATCACCTGTAATCATCAGTACCACTTCTTCAAAGGTTTGCATTCAGTACCCTGGGACCTGCCATGTTTCCTACATCCTTGAAAATGCTTGTATTTCCTGCTGCGGTTGAGGTTCCAGATGTGGGAGACAGGGGCTACCCATTGTGTGCATTGTGGCCTACTGATGCCTCTTTTACACTGTGTGCATTTCACATGCACAGTGATGTGAATGCAAATGATTTCAGCCTACACTTTGCAGATGCTTGATCGATCACCATAGTGCACGTCATTCAGGAATGATCCTGAATGCTTCATGTTGCCCCTAGAAATGTAAGTAACCAATGATGGCATGCAAAGTAGGAACTTCTGTCCCCAAAATGTTTAGATGGGCAGAGAAAGAAGTTCCAGGGGTTCACATTTTGGTGCATGTTAACCCTTTCCTTGTGTATTTTTTGGCCCCAGTTGTTTTTCTCTTTTTTTGCCTATATCCAGAAGTATTATCACATGCAAATGAGCAGCTATTTCCCCATCACCCATAGAAGAATACAGCGCAGTACAGGCCTTTTGGCCCTCGATGTTGCACCGATCCAAGCCCACCTAACCTATACTAACCCACTATCCTCCATATACCTATCCAATGCCCGCTTAAATGCCCATAAAGAGGGAGAGTCCACCACTGCTACTGGCAGGGCATTCCATGAACTTACGACTTGCTGAGTGAAGAACCTACCCCTAACTTCAGTCCTATATCTACCCCCCCTTAATTTAAAGCTATGCCCCCTTGTAATACCCGACTCCATACGCGAGAAAAGGTTCACACTGTCAACCCTATCTAACCCCCTAATCATCTTGTACACCTCAATCAAGTCACCCCTAAACCTTCTTTTCTCTAATGAAAACAGCCCCAAGTGTCTCAGTCTTTCCTCATACGATCTTCCTTCCATACCAGGCAACATCCTGGTAAACCTCCTCTGCACCCGTTCCAGTGCCTCCACATCCTTCCTATAGTATGGCGACCAAAACTGCACACAATATTCCAGATGCGGCCGCACCAGAGTCTTATACAACTGCATCATGACCTCAGGACTCCGGAACTCAATTCCTCTACCAATAAAAGCCAGTACGCCATATGCCTTCCTCACCGCACTATTTACCTGGGTGGCAACTTTCAGAGATCTGTGATACCCATTGTCCAAGAAAACCAAATAACCATGTTCCAGTTATTCAAATTACAATGACTTGGATGAGAATGTACAAGGCTTGATTAGTAAGTTTGCAGATGACACCAAAATAGGTGGTATCATGGACAGTGAGGAAGGTTGTCAGAAATTGCAGCAGGACTTTGATCAGCTGGGGAACTGAGCTGAGAAACGGCAGATGGAGTTTAATATAGATGTGTGAGGTGTTGCATTTTGAAAAGTCAAATCAAGGTAGAAGTTTCATGGTAAATCATAGAGTCTTAAGGAGTGCAGCGGAACAGAGGGATCTTGGAGTTCAGGTGCACGGTTCTCTGAACGTGGAGTAGACATGGCAATGATGACAACTTTTGTCACACTAGCGTTCAACAGTCACGGCATTGAGCATAGAAGTTGGGAAGTTATGTTGCAGTTGTACAGAATCTTGGTGAGGCTGCACTTGGAGTATTGTGTTCAGTTTTGGTCACTTTGCTATAGGAAGGATGTTATTAAACTGGAAAGGGTGCAGAGGAAATTTACAAGGATGTTGCCAGGACACAGGGGTCTGAGGTATAGGGACAGGTTGGACAAGCTAGGACACTTTCTTTACAACGTAGGAGAATGACCATGGATCTAATAGAAGTGTATAAGATCATGAGAGGCATGGATTGGGTGAATGCACTCTCTTTTTCCCAGGGTTGGAGAATCAAGAACTAGAGGACATTAGTTTAAGGTTAGAGGAGATGGAAGAAAAGGGAACCTATGGGGCAACATTTTTACATGGAGGGTGGAATGCATATGAAATAAGCTGCCAGTGAAAGTGGTTGAGGTGGGTACATTAACAACATTTAAAAGGCATTTGGACAAAATACATGGATAGGAAAGGTTTAGAAGGATATGGGTCGAGAGTATGGCACTGGAAAACCACAGCAGGTCAGGCAGAGTCCGAGGAGCAGAAGAGTTGACATTTTTGCCCGAAACATCGACTCTCCTGCTCCTTGGATGTTGCCTGACCTGCTGTGCTTTTCCAGCATTGCACGCTCGACTCTAATCTCCAGCATCTGCAGTCCTCACTTTCACTTAGAAGAATATGGGCCAACTGCAGGGAAATTGGTTAGCGTGGATGGATATTTTGGTTGGCATTGGACCACTTTGGGCCAAAGGGCCTGTCTCTGTGCTGTAGGACTCAATGACTCTATACATGCAATGCCCAACAAGGGCAAGGTAGACCACCAAAGGTGGGAAGAGAGGGACGGGTTTGTGGTCTCTTTAAGTTGATTTTCATATTCAGTTCAGTTGTTGACTGCCCATTTTAATTGAGTACCTATGAATTAATTAATGCTCTGCTTGAATTTAGGATGTTAGAAATTTATGTGCAGAGCATTCCATTCCTTCCTTCCATTTTCAGGTAGATTTTTCAAATCTTTCAAAAGGTGCACCATCTACCATTGCAGTTTAGTTGTATTTATAAGCCATGAAAATCATAATCAACTTCAATTCCTTCAGCTTGTTTCCTGTTTTTCTATCTATTTAAGCAACAGTAATTGACGACATTATCAGGCATGCTGCTTACAATTCACCTCTCCTATACTAATGGGCCTCTAACGTCAAGTTCACTTTACCAATTATAGCTTTAACATTTACTGTTTATATTAAAGTAATACCAGCATTGCAGACAGTGTAGAGAGACACCAAGACTGATTTCTGATGTCAAAAGTCTTATCTATTAGGAAAACCTGTCAAAAGCAAAATTTTCAGCCTGAAAGAAGTGAATTGAGGGTTGACATTGCAATTACATATGATGGTGAGGATTTCAAAGTTTTAGTCCATTCATGCACTATTGGCAACCATTTTGATGAATTAAGAGTTACCATGAAGGGCTTATGCCCGAAACATCGATTCTCCTGCTCTTCGGATGCTGCCTGACCTGCTGTGCTTTCCCAGCACCACAGTCTCATTAGATTAGATTAGATTAGATTACTTAGATTAGATTACTTACAGTGTGGAAACAGGCCCTTCGGCCCAACAAGTCCACACCGACCCGCCGAAGCGCAACCCACCCATACCCGTACATTTACCTCTTAAACCTAACACTACGGGCAATTTAGCATGGCCAATTCACCTGACCCTGCACATCTTTGGACTGTGGGAGGAAACCGGAGCACCCGGAGGAAACCCACGCAGACACGGGGAGAATGTGCAAACTCCACACAGTCAGTCGCCTGAGTCGGGAATTGAACCCGGGTCTACAGGCGCTGTGAGGCAGCAGTGCTAACCACTGTGCCACCGTGCCGCCCACCGTCTCGACTCTGATCTCCAGCATCTGCAGTCCTCACTTCCTCCTCATAAAAATTGTTGTGTCTTTCTGCTTTGTTTTTTAAACTTCATAGTCTGATGTTAACTTATGTCAATGGAATGGCAATTGGGACTGTAGAGTTTAAGGTAATTAAAGGGGCATGTTGTTTTGCAAGCTCTTTACTCTGACTATAACCTGAGATCGTATTATTCATTGATTCCTAGATAAATAGAAAAACAAATTGCAAATGGATGAAACCATTCTTTGGCTTTTTGCCTATATTTACAATTCAGCAATGCCACCTTAGGTAAACAAATATGTCACCACACCAGTTATTGTAGTAGTTGAACCCAATGTACAAAAACATGTTTCTGTTTGTCTTTTTTAAAGTAGCAATTGTCTTATAGAACTCATTAGTATCAATTTCAACAATAATAGCAATTTAGAGTGGAACTGTACAGTTTTAATTTTAGCCTTTGTAATTGCTTGTATCACAGCCAAAACATTCTCTCGGATAAGTCCAAACAGCATTCTCATAAGCCGAAAGACCTATTTCCCACAGTGTCTGATACACAGTCAAGTTTTCCAAGAAATATACTTTAATGCTTCTTTAGTTAAAGCTTGCTTATATCCTCCATATATGTCCTGCCCCCACCCTTGATTTCACTCTCAACCCACTCTTGCTAATCTGCACAAGTTAAGGTTAACTTCAACATCTGGGGGCCTTGAGCCAAAATTGGGAGAGCTGTTCCACAGATTAGTCAAACAATACTATTCTAAATCTTGAAATCATACTTACAAAAATATCCCATATACCATCATCACTATCAAGGTATGTCTTGCCTCACAGGCAGGACAGCCCAGGAGGGGTGGCAATGCAGTGGCATTCACTTGGGAGGGAGCTGCATTAGGAGTACTCAATATTTAGTCTGGATCCTAAGAAGTATGGCCAAATATAGACAAGGAAACTTCCTTTTGATTAGCATTTACTTGCCATCAAGGCAACTATTCTCTCAATGTTGAAATGTAGCTGTATTATATGGAGGTCATTGTTGTGTGTATGCATCCACTTATTGACCTGAGTTGGACCTGAGATTTACCTCTCACTGAAGGTTGTCATGTACCACAGACATATCAGCATTCGTGGCCACAATGGACTTCTCTGACTTTAGTGCAAGAAACTGCAATATCTCTGGGAATTCCAATAGCTGACTCCATATTTCCCTTTGCTGCTCAATAATCATCCACATGGAATATAACCCTTGAAGTTTATCATTTGTGTCTATCCGATCTCAGCTGAATAACAAAGAACAAAGAACAAAGAAACTTTACAGGCCAGGAACAGGCCCTCCAAGCCTGAGCCGATCCAAATGTACTGTCTAAACCTGTCGGTCAATTCCTAAGCATCTATATCCCTCTGCTCCCCACCTACTCATGCATCTGTCCAGACGCATCTTAAATGAATCTACCATGCCTGCCTCTACCACCTCTGCTGGCAATGCGTTCCAGATGCCCACCACCCTCTGTGTGAATGCTTCTTCATCCCCTCTTGAGAACTTGTGACTTATTCTGCCGGCAGCATCTGCTCCTTCTCAGATGTGAAGTGTTCCTCACCTTATGCCACCTTTCTATCTGTGATGTTAGACCCACCAAATACAGTGAATCTGTGTGCACACTAAGCGCATATGAATATTGTGACAGAGTGCTACTTCTCCTTTAAAGCTTGCACTGCATCCCTGTATAAAAGACCATACTCACACTGCCATGTAGCTGGCAGAGAATTGAAACAAGCTCCTTTTGCTGATGTATTTCTCCTGCCTCTGAAGTGAGTTCTAAGTTAGTCACATGTCAAAGCCAGCTGCAAGAGGCTAAGGTAATGTTTTCGCTGCTCACTGTAGAATCCCCATTGCTGCAGCACACACTAATGCAACCCTGCCAATTTCCAGTGCAACTTCCTTCATTGGCATCAATGTAGCCAAAGATCTGCATCTGTCTTGGGAATCAGATGTTATCTTCTCTTGCAAAGTGAAAGGAAAGAAATTGATAAATGTTATAAGATCAGTCTTTGTTTCAGTCAGGACACAGCTAATAGAGCTACTTTGTGATGCAGAAACTAGATCAACAAATTCATGAAGGATACCACTGGAGTCCAGGTGGAGCCTAGGCAGGGATTCTTTTGTATGAATGCAAAGAGAGTTTCAAAGGATATGAGAGGGCAAGGGAAAGCCACAGATGTGTAAAGGGATAGTTCCTTCTGACACTTGTATGCCACTTATTTTGCTGGATGTCAGGAGGTTATTGAAGCATTTCTTGCACTACATCCGACAGACCACATACTCTTTGCTCAATTCTTCTGCAATTTCCAGCTACATCTGTCTGATTACTCTGACTTACTCTAGATTAGAGTGGTGCTGGAAAAGCACAGCAGGTCAGGCAGCATCCGAGGAGCAGGAAAATCAACGTTTTGGGCAAAAGCCCTCCCTCATTCCTGATGAAGGGCTTTTGCCTGAAACGTCGATTTTCCTGTTCCTCGGATGCTGCCTGACCTGCTGTGCTTTTCCAGTACCACTCTAATCTAGACTCTGATCTCCAGCATCAGTAGTCCTCACTTTCGCCTACTCTGTTTTACTGACTGCCATCCTCTGAAAGAGGACATGCCTCCTCCCAGATTCCAGCATTACATTGGGTGCCACATCTGTGAGCCAAGGGCGAGCCTTTCCCTTCTGGTATTCATAATTCCTGCTCCTTTTGTTTCTGCAGTTTGCTATCCAAAATACTTTCTTTGTACTTATTGCAAGTTTGCCTTTAAATACTATACCTTCAATCAGGCTTTTGACGACTTCTCCCATTTGCTTCTGTCAACCCCTGAGGTTGCCTCTCAGTTGTTAGGACCCTGGAAAAATTCCCCATGTAAGGCTTGTACTTTCAGGATTTGGCTGCTCATCTGGATATAAACCCAACATCCTATCAGAATTTAAATCTGCCAGATTCTCCACAATGTATCCTGAAGCACTAGATGTCCCTCAACTTACATTTTGGAGCTCATATTTTTATTAAATAAAGGCTTCTGGAGTCATAGAGATGTACAGCACGGAAACAGACCCTTCGGTCCAACTCATCCATGTCGACCAGATATTCCAACCCAATCTAGTCCCACCTGCCAGCACTCGGCCCATATCCCTCCAAACCCTTCCTATTCATATACCTATCCTAATGCCTCTTAAATGTTGCAATTGTACAAGCCTCCACCACTTCCTTGGGCAGCTCATTCCATACACTTACCACACTCTGCATGAACAAGTTGCCCCTTAGGTCTCTTTTATATCTTTCCCCTCTCACCCTAAACCTATACCCTCTAGTTCTGGACTCCCCCATCCAGGGAAAAGACTTTGTAAATTTATCCTTTCCATGCCCCTCATGATTTTATAAACCTCTATGAGGTCACCCCTCAGCCTCCGACACTCCAGGGAAAACAGCCCTAGCCTATTCAACCTCTCCCTATAGCTCAAATCCTCCAACCCTGGCAATAACCTTGTAAATTGTTTCTGAACCCTTTTGTGGAAGTGTTAATTTTTCTGATTTTTTTATTTACAGAGACACCATTTAACCAATGGGTATACAGACCTCATAGAGTACTGTAGGTCTAGACAGTCACTGAATTTTGCAAGCTGCCCCCAGTTGACCAACCAGCAAAGCTGGACTGATGTTGCTTGATTTCAAGGACTGACTATGCCCAAATAAAATAAACACTGTTTGCAAATTTTGATGTTTTCATAATGTTGAATCAATTAATTCAGTTTCCAATATACTATTTAGTCTACTATAAAAATCATTTTAGCAATTCAGAGAAAGCTGACTGAGATTAATCTGTATCATAAAAATGCAATAGTTTTGGACCTCAATAGAAATCTCAAATCAATAACTATACCATTTATCAGGTGTAAAGTCTGGAACTTATTTTTCTGTGTACACAATAAATAACAGTCACACTTGGTCTGTACTTTCAGTTTAAAAAACAAAGTTCACTTCTGCTGCCTCCCACTATATTACACTGAACAATTTTTTCTTCTATTTCATCTTGTCAACATTGTCAACATGTAACAGCCTTTTTTAAATCAGAAAAGTTACCACAGGAGCTTTCACTAAAATCTGCATTTTTACAATCTTTTACAAAATGTTTGGCAAACCGAAATCACATACTTTGTAACTCTAAAACATATTTAGTTATTTGGTTTGGCAACATAGAAGAGAAAACCTGATTGAGTGAAAAAGCAGGCTACCAAAGTATCAATTTTACCTTCAATAATTTCAATTATTTGAATTGTTTGCATAACTTCTTTTCAATAAAAATGAAGTCAAATGTTAGAAATGAAATCCTCCTGCTTCAGAAGCTGAGTTGACTTTCATGCCATCAGGTGTCAAGAACTGAATAGACATGCGTTTGCATGTTATTAGTTATATAACTCGTTGGAACTAACCTCACTTTTCCAATTCGTTTATGCCCGATCAAGATACTTGATATTTCAGATACGCAGCTGTGTATAACAAGCATATATCTGCAGATTTGGTCTTCAGCTTCCACTCCAGGTAAATTCTTTGTTTTCTCATGATTACAACATTTAAAAGGCATGTGGATGGGTGCATGAATAGGAAAGATTTAGAGGGATGTGAGCCAAATGGTGGCAAATGGGACTAGATTTATTTTGAGTATCTGGTCAGCATGGATGAGTTGGACTGAAGGTTCTGTTTCCGTGGCTGTATGTCTCTCTGACTCTATGACTAAGTGAAATGTATAAATGTTCGTTGTCTTCACTTTTACTGTAACCTCAACCACTGCAGTAAGCATGCTCAAGGAGACCAAAGTAGGGTGTGTCTCCTGGCCATCACAGAGCCTAGCTGACAGAGTTCTCCCACTGATTCTCATTGACTGCAGTTTGGCTGGGGGTCCTTCATGCCTCACTCAGAGAAATTCTGCCTTCATGTCAAAGACAGTCACTGTCACCTCACTTATGGAGACCTTTCGTTCATGTTTGGACTAAAGCTGCGATGGGGTTAGAGGTTGAGTAGCTCTGGCTCTGGTGGAACCCAAACAAAGTGCCAGTGATCAGGTTGTTGTTGAGCAAATGCTTCTTGATAGCACTGTTGACAACACTTTCCATGTCTTTGCTGGTCAAGAGTCGATTGATAGGGAGATAATTGACCGGTTGGATTTGTCCTACTTTTTGTGAATAGGACATATCGGGTAATATTCCTCCTGCTGCTGCCTTAATAAATGAGCACTTAGAAAACAGTGGCAGAATCAGTATGTATTTACAAAAGGGATTGATGAGGTAGAACCAGTGGGCATGGGTTTGTTTGAACTTTGAGAAGACTTCCAACAAGTCCACTTAAAAGAATAGCATTTAAAATTAAAGCACATGGGATTGGGGATAGTTTATTAAGATGGATAAAAAATTGATTGGCAGACAGGAGACAAAAAGTATCAATAAACAGATCTTTTTCTGAATGGCAGGCAGTGACTAGTGGAGTAACACTGGTGCTTGCATCCTAGCTATTCACAATGTACAGTAATTATTTAAATCAGGGAGCTAAATATAACATCTCAAAATTTGCAGATGGCGAAGTGGGAGGATGAGTTGTGACGAGGATGCAGAGATGCTTCAGTGTGATTTGATAAGCTGAGTGAATGGGCAGATTAATGGTAGATGCGTATAGTTTGGTTAAATGTAAGGATATCCACTTTGGGAGTACAAACAGGAAGGCAGATTACTAACTGAATGACTATAAATTGAGAGAAGCAATGCCCAACAAGATGAAGGTGTTGTTGTATACCAGTCAATGAAGATAAGCATGTAGGTGCCGCAGGCAGTCAAGAAGGCTAGCAATAAGTTGGCTTTCTAGCGAGAACATTCAAGCACAGGACCAGGGTTGTCTTGCTTTTTAATTACACAGGACTTTATTGTGACCTCACCTGGAATATTGTGTACAGTTTTGGTATTTTTATCTGAGAAAGGATGTTCTTGCTGGAGTGTAGCGAACATTTTACCAGACTGATTTCTGGGATGGCATGACTGACTTACAAGATTGAATTGGTTCGGACTATTTTTAATGGAGTTCAGAAGAATGAGTGGTAGAACTCGTACAAAGTATAAAATTCTAACAGGACAAGGCAGGCAAAATGCAGGAATTATGTAGCCAATGACTGGGAAGTCTAGGACCAGGGTCACAGTCTATGGATACAGGGTGAATGATTTAAAATTGGGATAAGGAGAAATTTCTTCACACAGAGTGGTGAGCCTGTGGAATTTAATACCACAGAAAGCAGTTGAGGCCAAAATTGGGTCTGATTTCAAGAAGAGTTGGATATAGTACTTGGAGCTAAAGAGATCAAAGGCTAACGGGGAAAAAACAGGAACAGGCTAGTGATTTGGATGATCAGCCTTCATCATAACGAATAGTGGAGCAGGTTTGAAGGGCTGAATGGTCTATTCCTGCCCTTATTTTTAATTTTTCTATATTCCTCCTTTTCCCCACGTTAACCAATTCTGATTAAGTGGCACACTCCAATTAACTTTTTTTAACATACTGAAATTTTAATGCATGTAAGTTGCTGATCTGGTTCAGGATTGAGACCTGGATGAGACCACAATTTTGGATTTCAACCCTGGGAATAGCAATCCCAGCCCATGCTTCAAAGTTTCACACTCTGACTCATAAGCATTGTATTACAATATAGTTCTGGCAAAGCAGAAAGACAAAGCAATTTGCTAGAAATTCTTTGTGCCAAACTGTTTGTTGCTTCCTTGTTCATTTATAGCTTGTTGGATTTCTAGTCCATACCATTTGACTAGCCTCCTGATATGACTCAAAAGTGTAATTAGTTTCTTGTTTGGCTTCAGTTCCTTTTGCAAAAATTTACAAGGATAGGTGAGTTTCTTTAAAGAGTAACAAGTAATATACTTCATGTCACAGAGTCCTGTTAAGAAACTGCATCTCGGTTGACAGGCATGTGCAAATATTGACTGATGTTGAAGGTTATAGTGGTAAACTGGCCACTCGGCTCAGATTGCAGGAGTGGTTAAGAATGGCACTATTCACTTCTGTAATTTGAGGAGCAGCAGTTTATTACTATAGTCTCCTCTGCAGCTGGTATTTATTTTAGTAGAACACCACAGCTAAATTTAGTTTTTAACTTGGGTAAAGTGGTGTCTTGATTATGACTCATGCTTTACGATGTCAGTTTACGAGGCTCTTCAATGGTTCATTGACATGAGGAGGCACTGACAAATGCTATTTTCCTCCTTGTGGCAGTAATTCACTCAATCATATTAAGAATAATATACATTAGATGTGTGCCTATCGGTCTTCTCTATGTTGTCCCATCAACCACCAAGGTGTTCATCTGGGTCCTGTGCAACAGAATCTGTGAATGAACACAACTGTTGGCAAACTGGCACATACATAATTCTTGGCCTGAATCTTTGCTGTAGGCCATTCATGCCTGATGCCTCATCATGTGCAATCTGGCCTCAATCTGTGATGTAAGATACTGTGTCAGTATCCAAGTTGATTCTCCTGGTCCTTGAATGTTGCCCGACTGGCACCACACCACACTCTTCGACTCTGATCTCCAGCATCTGCAGTCCTCACTTTCTCCTAGCTATCTTTATGACTTGGCACTCCAAGCCCTAGTACTATTCTGGTTAATCTACTTGCTCCCCAGTCTTCTATCCAACTCTGTATCCCAAAAATCACCTCACCCCTAAAGTCCAATATATCCTGCCTCAGGATGTTAATGTTTTGGAAGCAGTTCAGAGAATTTACTGGACTAATAAGCGATTGCCTTTTGAGGAAAGGCTAGGCCTCTAACTTCTGGAATTTAAGAGAATCAGAGATGACTTCATTGAAACATCTAAGATCCTGAGAGGATTTGATGGAGTGGACATTTCCTCTTGTGGGAAAATCTGGAACTTGGAGGTCATAATTTTTAAAACTAAGAGGGTGCCCATTTCAAACCAAGATGAGCAAAATTCTTTTTTCTCAGAGGGTGAGAGTATTTGGATTTCCGTTCCTCAAATGCAATGGAAGCAAAATCTTTTACAGTTTAAGGCAGAGGTAGATAGATCTTTGATTACCAAGGTGATGATACATTACCGGGATTAGGCAGGAATGGAGAATTGAGGTATCCGATCAGCCATGAATTTATTGAATGACAGAGCTGGCCTGAAGGGTTGAGTGGCCTCTTCTTGTTCCTTTTTTGTATGTTCATAGTCCTTGAGTTTGGTAAAATCTACAAGCAATGTCACTACCTCTCCTTTGTATTCCAGCCTCCTCTGAGAGAAAGATCAACATTCAATTAGCCTTTTTAATAATTCCACTCAATTATACTTCAATACTTAGACAGAGCAAAGGGATTTGACAGTCTGGTTCCTAGTTTCTCACCAAGCATAAGATGCTCTTCCTTACTTCGGGCCAGAGTAGGTTACCTCACATTGATCACTTGGAATTCCAGATGCCATAGTTTTTGCCCACTCACTTAATCTGAAAATATTTCTGGGAACTTCGTTCTGCTATCTGCTGCTTATGTGTCCCTACCTATTTAGAGTGATTTGCAAACTTGGACATACAATTCTACTTGCTCGAAATGTCGATTCTCCAGCTGCTGCCTGACCAGCTGTGACTTTCCAGCACCACACTGTTCGACTCTGATCTCCAGTATTTGCAGTCCTCACTTTCTCCCTCTACTTTCCTTCATCCAAGTTTAAATATTCTAAGCAGTGAGACTTCGGGGCAGAAGCTTGCATCACGGGTTGCTTCATGTCAACAACAACTTTGTGGATTTAGGAGGGGAGTAGGCCATTCGGCCATTTGAGCCTGCTGTACCATTCATGTTTAATGCAATTGTGGTCTCAACTCCACTTTCCTATCTGCTTTCCACAACCATTGATTCTCCTATCTATCAAACTCTATCTAACTCTACCTTGAATAAATACAATGACTCCACCTCCACAGCTGTCACTGGAAGATAATTATACATTCTAATAACCATTTGAGAGCGATAGAAAATTCTGATCTTTATCTTATAAGGGAAATATCTTATTCTTAAACAATGTTCCCTAGTTCTAGTCTTACCCCATCAGAGGAAACATCCTCTTGGTACCCACCTATCAGGCCCCTTAACCTTGTTATTTGTCACAATATGCAGGTGCTTGGTCATACCAGAGTCTAGGGATCTGTGAATTTGCAGTCCAGGAACTGGACCATAGACAGTCCTGCATGTTAAGTGCATCCAATCTGGAAATTACAGGTAGGTCAGTCAGAGTGCTGCGGAAGCATCAATCTCATGCGTAGGCCAACATTTACTGCACTGAGACAATTGTTTCTCAATAACACCTTTGCATCACCCCTCCTTATCTGTGTAAAGCAGCAAGAAGGAGTTGGCAAGTACCAGTTCTGACTTCAATGGTGAGAATGCTCAGCATCTAATTTACTTACAGCAGTTGGTAGAATAGGAAAGTCCATGTTACTGAGGCAAGCTTGCTAATAATACTTTAATGCATTAATGAGCAATATTTCCCTTGAATAGGCAATCCTCTGTTATCTAGCAAGAGTCTCATTTGATGCCTGGAACATGATAAAAAGATGCAGCAAGTTGCTCACAGCATCAAGATAGGCCTTGGCGAACTTTTCACATGATTCTGCCACATTTCCTCCTGTCGACGTGTTGTTCATATCCCTATAAGATTCTGCCCCTGGTTTGTTTCTGTCAGCCTTCTTAAATAATCAAGTGATGTCAGTTCACTCTCTACCCTAATACTCCCTGCAAATGATCACTGGAAGGAGAATAAACCAGCCCTAGGAGAGTTGATGTGAAAGAATTCTTTGAGAACAAATAACAGCTGTACGGTATTGACCATTTTTAACCCCAATATATTTGTTAGTCTGGTATATATTTGCATCAGCAAAATGCAATTTCCATTTCTGCTAAAGCTTGATTCCACGTAGAATATTTTTGGTTTCTTTACAATGCACTTGCTGCTGTAAATTCTGCAAATAATTGCAGTTAATGCACAATTATTCTGTGCTGGATTGCCTTAAAATGCTTTTCTGAAGAATTATAGAAAATTGTCACTTTTGGGTTTTCTCAATGTAGAAAATAACTTTTAAAAAAACCTTTATTTTTCCTCTTCTGTTTTGTTAATTGGCTTCATTTATTGATCCTTTAAAATTCAAAGCTTTACTTTTCTTAGCTTTCTGTAATTTTTATAGCTTGCTTTTAAATTTTTTTCCCCTCATTATGGTGAAAAGACTTAATATTTTCCCTTTGACTAAATGAAATGTTCTCCAAATTTTTGCCAAGTAATTTTGCCATTTCCAGTGTTGTAGCATGAATAATTACTGTCATTTTAATTTTCCACCCCACACATCTTCGGAATTGTTTCTGTAAAGCACATAAAGCATTTTCAAACAATAAGGAACATGTGAATTAGATGCAGTCAATTGAATCACTGCTTGCATACACATGAATGTTCCCTTCCCCCACAATTGCATGCCATAATTGTTAACACGGATTTGGCGTAATTCAGTGGTTCTTGGCATAAAAAGAGAACTGTAAAATTATGGTAGAATGATCACTTTGTCATGGAAACATTTTGGATACAAATTCATTCAGATCTGACATAATTTGCTCAGTTGGAGCAAGCGAACAGTTTTAAAACAATTGTTCCTCTATTTCGATATAATTCAAATAAACAAGCCAAGTGTAAACAGAGTTAAAGTCACAGCTTCAAAGTAAAAAAAATGCATATAACGTGTTGTTTCAGATCATTCCAGACTGAGAATAATGGAATCTAGTGAGTTGTTTCCTTGACTAAAATATGTTCACAATTAAAGATGACTAAAGTTTTCCTAAAGATATGAGGTGTGCTGACGGCCTGCATGCTTTTTTCCAACGTGATTGTGTAGCTCATACCTGAAAACCATCCTTCAAAGGCAGGTGCATTGCGGTGGTGATATGTTATCAGTTCATTCTGTTCATAGCGTAATTGAGATCATATTTGAGTACCCACATTTTCAATATGTCTGAACAAATCCCAACCATTCTTCCCAACCCATGAGTTTGGTTGTGCTGACTCAATGTTTGAATTATGCCAATTAAGCAAATTTGGATTCAACAAAGTAAACTTGGCCTAATGCAATATTTTGAAGTTAGCATATATCATTGACTCCATTCACACAAGAAGTCATTTTTTTTGCCCAGTCAGTACAGAATTCCAATAAGATTAATCTGCGTAAATTCAGCTAGAGTTTAAAAGCACATTTTGGTGAATATAAGCAGTTTTTCTCAAAATAATTACTAAATTGAAGAGTTGGAGAAAGTATCCGAAACAAATACACTTCTATACAACAAAATAGTTAAGAAACTGCATATTTGGGATAATTACAGTAGTTAAGATGTTTAAAGGACTGTTCTTTGTCAATATGGAGTGATTGGGCAGCCTCAGTCTTGAGCAAAGCTAAGACAGGGATTTTCCAAAATTCTTCCAAAAAACATTGACTTGTTAAACTGCTAATTTTTTGCTAATCCTTTTACTATGAGGTTTATTGAGGTTCATTGAAACACAGTTTTAAGTTTTAGCATTGCTTTTTCATAAAAATTGTGTTTGCATCAGATATGGTTGATAATCCAATGATGTCACTTCAATGTTGTTTATGCTGTTGATGTTGGTATGCTTTCCTCTTTATATTCTGCTGATGGATATCTTTCACACTAGTTATTGAAAATCCACCTCTCATGAAAAGGAAATTTGGATAATTTTGAAAAGGAATTACATATATATTAAGTAATGGCGGTTAAACAAATTAAAGGAATGTACACCTGTATAAAATAATAGTTCTATATTTGCATTTAACTCTTCGTCTGAAAATTGCAGTTTATGTGTAACAAAGAGCTACTATATAACAGACTACTGCCTAATGTTGCAAGCTTTTCAAAGCTCCACTTTTATTAAAAAACACTTAGCTTATGTCTTTCAGACTATTATTTGTCAAGATGGCTCAGTAGTTAGCACTGCTCCCTTACAGCACGAGGGTCCCAGGTTCGATTCCAGCCTCAGGTGACTGCCTGTGTGGAATTTGCACATTCTCGCCGTGTCTGCGTGGGTTTCCTCCGGTGCTTCGGTTTCCTGCCACAATCCAAAGATCTGCAGATCAGGTGAATTGGCTGTAGTAAATTGCCCATAGCATTAGGTGCATTAGACAGAGGGAAATGGGACTGGGTGGGTTACTCTTCGGACGGTCGGTATGGACTTGATGGGCCGAAAGGCCTGTTTCCACACTGTAGGGAATCTAATCTAATCTACATAAAAACATGTTTTATAGTATTCCTTTGTATTTAAAAGGTCTTGCATGTTTTTTCACTAGCAGTGTTTTAGCAGAAAATGATCCAGTTTAAGAATAAGGCCCTATGAGGAAGTCAAAAATGAGATTTTGATTTTTGTCTGCAAATATTTCCAACCCAGAATTTTATGAGTTTGAAAACCTATACTTATTTCTCCGTAGCACTGCACTAAAATTGCGTAACAGTTTTTTTCCTTGAGATATTTGAGGATTTGTTTCACAGTATTGAAAATCTTCAAATGGTAACATCATTGGGTTGTAATAGCTTAAAAGATAGAGAAGAAAATTCTACACATGTGTATTATTATGATGTTTTAGGCAGTAGTCCAATTTCTGGTTCATAAGCAATTCAAGATTGCCTCTTACAGTCTACTTATACCAGGCCTCTTTAAAAGGGCTACTGTTTTATCATCGTTTAGATTTATTCATTATCTTCAATAGATGAATAAAATTTTGAACTCGCTGAGAAATCAATTAAATGCAAACTTGAATTGATTATTTCTGTAGGGTTATTGAATGAGTCATCCACACTGGAAAAGATATTCTTAAGTCATGATTCTTAAGAAATCATTACATTATCCATTAGAAACCTTTCTCAATTTGAAAGGTTACATAACTCTCAAATTTGGGAAAAAAAAAGTCTTTTTCATAAAATGCAAAAAATTGTTGCGTGTTTCTACACACATAAATCATAACACACCTGGTTTGCATTTAAACATTAAAGAAGAATGATCTCGGGATCTAGCATTTATAATATGGTAAAAGGATAACCATCCTCCATTCTTAGTCACGCACATAGACTGAAAGGCTAGACATTTATGTTTAAAAGTATTTCATCTCACTAATGCAGAACTATAGCTGGTATGTCATCCTGTAGATAATTATTCATCTTATGATCTAGATAATTAACATACAGGGCCAGATCTTGCAGTCAGTAATGAAGTTATGGTACTCACTATGCACCTTGTAGAAAGCTTTTCACAAATATTGCATGGATATCACTGCCTCGACATTAATTTTATTCTGGGACTATCTATGGAGGATCTCTGCATTAGTTATAAAATTAATCAAGTTAAGTAGCCAATCACGTCAAGGATTGCTCACACATAGTAAATTATTAAATAACAAGCAGATTTTATCATCCAGTTTTTATAATTTTACAGAAGTGAAAGAGAGGAGGACCTGAAAAATGAATATAGGGAGTTAGCTTGGAAGCTAGAAAGCAGGACGAACAGAGTAGTAATCTCAGGATTCCTACCGATGCCACGTGTTACTGAGGTTAGGAATAGAGAGTGAGTGCAGATGAACATATGGCTGCAGGGATGATGTAGGAGGGACTGCTTCAGGTATGTGGATCATTGGGATACCTTCTGGGGAAGGTGGAACTTCAACTGGACGGGCACCAATATCCTGGGCAGGAGGTTTGCTAGAGCTCTTCGGGAGGGTTTAACTAGGTTGGCGGGGGGAACGGGCAGAGGTGCGGTGGGAATCTTAGCTATGGATCAGATGATGGAGTAGGCAGCGAACATCCAGATTCAGATGTAGAGAGCCTGTAAGGAGGGATAGGCACTTAATAGGGCAAAGGTGCAGTCAGTGTGATAGGTTGAAATATTGGCCTATTTTACTGCAAGAAGTGTCAGGAATAAGGGTGATGAACTCAAAACATGGATCAGTACTTGGAACTATGATGTTTTAGTCATTACAGATTGGATATCACAGGGGCAGGAATGGTTGTTGGATGTTGCAGGGTTTAGATGTTTCAAAAGGAATGGTGGGGGAGTTGGAGATAAAAGAACTGGAGGAATGATATTACTAATCAGGTATAGTATCACAGCTGCAGAAAGGGAGATTGTCGAGGAAGGCTTGACTACAAACCACAGAATGGGTTGAAGTCAGAAACAGGAAAGGAGCAGTCACTTTATTGGGAGTTTTCTACAGGGCCCCCAATAACAACAGAGACACAGAGGAGCAGATTGGGAGGCAGATTTTGGAAATGTGCAGAAGTAACAGGGTTGTTGTCATGAGTGACTTTAGCTTCCCTAACACTGATTGGAAACTCCATAGTGCAAATAATTTGGATGGAGCAGTTTTTGTCAGGTGTATCCAGGAAGGATACTTGAAGCAATATGTAGATCGGCTGACTAGGGGGAGGCCATACTGGATTTGGTGCTTGGCAACGAATCAAGCCATGTGTCAGATCTCTTGGTGGTAGAGCATTTCGGTGACAGTGATCACAACTCCATGACCTCTACTATACTCGTGGAGAGGGCTAGGAGCAGACAGTATCAGAAGCTATTTAATTGGGCGAGGGGGAATTACAATGCAGGAACTGGGGCACCTAAATTGGGAATAGATGTTCTCAGGGAAATACACAACAGAAATGTGGAGGTTGTTTAAGAAGTATTTGCTGATAGTGCTGGACGTGTTTGTCCCACTGAGTCAAGGACGGGATGGTGAGTTGAAAGAACCTTGGGTGCCAAGGGATGTGGAATATCTAGTCAAGAGGAAGAAGGAAGCTTACTTAAGGTTGAGGAGGCACGGATCAGACAAGGCTTTAGAGGGTTACAAGGTCACCAGGAAGGAACTGAAGAATGGACTTAGGAAAGCTAGAAGGGGACATGAAAAAGCTTTCGCAGATGGGATTAGGGAAAACCCTAATGTGTTCTACACTTACGTGAGGAACAAGAGAATAGCCAGAGTGAGGGTAGGGCCAATCAGGGATAGTGGAGGGAACTTGCGTCTGGAGTCGGAGGAAGTAGGGGAAGTCCTTAAATACTTTGCTTCAATATTCACTACTGAGAGGGACCTTGACGTTTGTGAGGACAGCATGAAACAGACTGATATGTTGAATAGATTGATGTTAGGAAGGAAGATGTGCTGAAAATGTGGAAAAACACAAGGATAGATAAGTCCCCTGGGCCAGACAGAATTACTACAAGAAGTGAGGGATTGTTGCACCTTTGGCAATGATCTTTGCGTCCACACTGTCCACGAGAGGAGTGCCAGATGATTAGAGGTGGCAAATGTATGCCCTTATTCACGAAAGGGAACAGGGGTAATCCTGGGAATTACAGAACAGTCAGTCTTATGTCAGTGGTGGGCAAAGTATTGGAGAGGATACTGAGAGAGAGGATTTATGATTACTTGAAAAACCCCATACTTTGATTAGAGATAGTCAGCATGGCTAGTCAGAGGGGCAGGTCATACCTTACAAACCTTATTGAATTCTTTGAGGATGTGACAAAACACATTGATGAATGTAGATTTTAACAAGCATTTGATAAGGTTCCCCATTGTTGATGCATTCAGAAAGTAAGGAGACATGGGATATAAGGAAACCTGTCTGTATGGAGATAGAATTGGCTGTTCCATAGAAGACAGCGGGTGGTGGTCGATGGAAAGTATTCAGCCTGGAGCTCGGTGACCAGTGGTGTTCTGCAGGGATTGGTTCTGGGACCTCTGCTCTTTGTGATTTTTATAAATGACTTGGACAAGAAAGTGAAAGGGTGGTTAGTAAGTTTGCCAATGACATGAACGTTTGTGGAGTTGTGCATATTGTGGAGGGCTGTTGTGGGTTGCAACGAGACATTGATGGGATGCAGAACTGGACTAATAAGTGGCAGGTGGAGTTCAACCTGGAAAAGTGTGAAGTCATTCAGTTTGGTAGGTTGAATTTGAATGCAGAATACAGGGTTAAAGGCAGGATTCTTGGCAGTGTGGACGAACAGTGGGATCTTGGGGTCCATGTCCATTGATCCCTCAAAGTTACCCCCAAGTTGATAGGGTTGTTAAGAAGGCATCTGGTATGTTGGCTTTTATTAGCAGTGGGATTGCGTTTAAGAGCCACGAGGTTGTGCTGCAGATCTACGGTGTCCTGGTTAGACCACACTTGAAATATTGTGTTCAGTTCTGGTCGCCTCATTATGGGAAGGATGTGGAAGCTTTAGAGAGGGTGCAAAGGAGATTGTCAAGGATGCTGCCTGGATTGGATGGCTTGTCTCATGATTAAAGGGTGAGGGAGCTTGGGCTTTTCTCACTGGAGCGAAGAAGGATGAGAAGTGACTTAATGGAAATGTACAATGGAAATGAGAGGCATAGATAGAGTGGATAGCCAGAGACGTTTTCCCATGGCAGAAATGTTTATTACAAGGGGGCATAATTTTAAGGAAATTAGAGGAAGTTTTAGGGGAGATGTCAGAGGTAGGTTCTTTACTAGAGTGGTGGGTGCATGGAATGCACTGCCAGCAGTGGTAGTAGAGTCAGATATATTAAGGATATTTAAGTGATAGGTACATAGAAGTTAGTACAATGAAGGGTATCTAGGTTAATCTCCTTTTAGAGTAGGATAAAAGGCTGGCACAACATCAAGGGCTGAAGGGCCTGTATTGTGCTGTACCGTTCTATGTTCTATGCTGTATCACAACCAAACATTCCACACAAGAACCACACTCTGTGTAAAAACAAAAGTTGCACATCATGTCTTTTTTAAAACTTTCTGCTTTCACTTAAAAATATGCCCCTAGTTTTGAACTCCCCCAATCTATGCAAAGGACCTTTGCTATTCATGATATCTAAGCCCCTCATGATTTAAAAGCCCCTACAGTCACCCTTAAACCTCCTATGCTCCAGTAAAAAAAGTCCCAGCCTATCCAACAAAAACAGAAATTGCTGGCAAAGCTCAGCATTATTGGCAGCATCTGTGGAGAGAAATCAGACTTAACGTTTCAGATCAAGTGACCTTTCCTCAGTACTGGAAGCTCCCCCAGCCAATCCAGCCCATTTTTATATTTCAAACCCTCCATTCTCAGCAACATCCTGGTAAATCTTTTTTGAACCCTGTCCAATTTAATAATATCCTTCCTATAGCAGAGTGACCAGAACTGAACACACTACTCCAGAAGAGGCCTCACCAATGTCCTGTACAACGTCAGCAAGATGTCTCAACTGCGATACTCAATAGTCTGCCAATGAAGGCAAGTGGGCTATCTCCTTTTTTTAATTACCCTGTCTACCTGTAATGCAAATTTCAAAGATTTATATCCCTGAACCTCTAGGTCTCTGTGCTCTACAATGCTACTCAGGGCCCTATCATTAACTGCAAAAGTCCTGTCCTTGTTCATTTTACCAAAATGCAATATGTTGCATTTATCTGAATTAAACTCTGTCTGCCACTCCTTCGCCCATTAACCAAATTGATCAAGACTCTTTGTTATTGAGATTATTTCCGCATGGACTGGTTGGACTGAAGAATCTGTTTCTGTGCTTTATGACTCTATGGCTGGAAATAATATTCTTCATTGCCCACTATACCACCAATTTTGGTGTCTTCTAAAAACTTACTAATGATGCCTCCTATATGCTCATTCATTTCTTTTATATAAATGACAAACAAAACAGGATCCCTGTGGAACACCGCTGGTCACAAGTTTTCAGTCCGAAAAACAATGCAACCCACCCTCTGCCAATTTTGTATCCAATTGACAAGTTCACCCTGAATCCCATGTGATATAACTTTACTGATTAGTCTACCGTGTAGAAACTTGCCAAAGGCTATGCTAAAGTCCGTATAAACAATATCTGCCACTGTGCCCTCATCAATCTTTTTGGTTACTTCCTCAAAAAACTCAATCAAGTTTGTGAGACACAATTTCCCTTGTACAAAATCATGCAGACTATCTCTAATCAGTCCTTGCCTCTCCAAATGCATGTAAATCCCATCTTTCAGAATCACTTCCATCAACTTACCAATCACTGAAATCAAACTCTCGGCTCTGTCATTCACAGGTTTCTCCTTACAGCCTTTTTACAGTAAAGCACAACATTAGCCACCCTTCAGTCCTCCAGAACTCATCCAGCATTATAGATTAGATTAGACTACTTACAGTGTGGAAGCAGGCCCTTCAGTCCAACAAGTTCACACTGACCCGCCGAAGCACAACCCACCCAGACCCATTCCCCGATATTTACCCCTTCACATAACACTACGGGCAATTTAGCATAGCCAATTCACCTAACCTGCACATTTTTGGACTGTGGGAGGAAACCGGAGCACCCGGAGAAAACCCACGCAGACACGGGGAGAATGTGCAAACTCCACATTTGCCTGAGGTGCCTGAGAAATCAGACTTAACGTTTCAGATCAAGTGACCTTTCCTCAGTACTGGAAGCCTGAGGCGGGAATTGAATCCAGGTCTCTGGCACTGTGAGGCAGCAGTGCTAACCACTGTGGCACTGTGCCACCCAATAACCACTATGCCACCGTGCTGCCCAGATGATATACATAGTTCTGCTAGGGGCCCGACAATTTATTTCCTAACTTCCAACAACGTCCTGCGATACACTTGATCAGGTCCTAGAGATTTATCCAACTTTTTGTTTTTTAAGACCTCTAGCACTCCTCTTCTGTAATGTGAACTGCTTTCAAAACATCAATACTTACTTCCCTGATTTCTCTAGCCTCCAACTTTCACCTGCTCAGACCAGTACCAACGTTTCCCTCCCATATCAGTTTCCAGCCATGTCTTCAATCACACAGTTCTTCTGTTTCTATGCTCAATGGCATGGGGACTTGGGAGTAATTTTGAGATTACTGCTTTGAAAGTCTTGTTTTTCAACCTAAGCTGCAGTGTGACCACCCCTCTAAACATGCTATCCATGCAAACTTCTGCCTCTTACTGCACAGCAATGCCTCCAGCTACTGCTCAAGTTCCTAAATCTAAAGTTCAAACTTGTGCAGATAGAAACACTGCACCAAGTGCAATTGTCTGCACATGTCCACAGAGTGCTCAAAGGCATGCAACTAGTGAGATTCTCTGGTTATGTCAAATTGCTTGAAGCTGAGGACAATTAGCAATGATTCTGGAAAAATGAAGTGGCAAACTGAACTCTCTCAATCAATGCAGTTCTGTGCCCCTTAGCTTTAAAGAAAACGGTTAACTTCTGATTGAAGTCTAGCAAACTATTCTGGAAGTTAGCAGGTGAGATGTTGACTAAGGACAGGTGTGATGTTGCCTCATTTCAATAGCTTGCAAATAGTCCATGTTCATGTAGGAAGATCAAATACAGAAGGTATCGTGACTGGGTCAAAATCCTGGAACTCCCTTTGCCAGAGCACTTTGGTGTACCGACCCTCTGCAACAGGGGTACAACAGTTCAAGAGGGAGGTAATTAAGGATGTGCAATAAATGCTGGCTTGGTAAGTGACACCTACATCCCATGAATAAATAAAAATTACTTATTGATCATCCATTTGTTAATGCTGAAAGACTCTATTTTACAATTAGTGTTTGCATCCCTATGTTTCAGGTAAACATCAGTGATGATTTAGAATTTGAGTATTTTACATCTGTTAATTATCACAATGACATGGCACTTCAATACTACGTTTCACAAATTTCGGAACTGTTTCTTTTTTCATATACCAACCACAAAGCCCATATTTCTTGAGTGAATGTGTATGCTAAGGGTTTGTTCCAGACCTTTTAAAAAGATGTATTGGTACATTTAGAACATAGAACATTACAGCGCAGTACAGGGCCTTTGGCCCTCGATGTTGCGCTGACCTGTCATACCAATCTGAAGCCCATCTAACTTACACTATTCCATGTACGTCCATATGTTTGTCCAATGACGACTTAAATGCACTTCAAGTTGGTGAATCTACTACCGTTGCAGGCAAAGCATTCCATATCCTTACTACTCTGAGTAAAAAAAACTACCTCTGACAACTGTCCTATATCTATCACCCCTCAATTTAAAGCTATGCCCCCTCGTGCTTGCCGTCACCATACTTGGAAAAACGCTCTCCCTGTCCACCCTATCTAATCCTCTGATTATCTTATATGTCTCTATTAAGTCACCTCTCAATCTTCTTCTCTCCAACGAAAACAACCTCAAGTCCCTCAGCCTTTCCGCATAAGACCTCCCCTCCATACCAGGCAACATCTTAGTAAATCTCTCTGCACCCTTTCCAAAGCTTCCACATCCTTCTTATAATGTGGTGACCAGAACTGGACACAATACTCCAAGTGCGGCTGCACCAGAGTTTTTTATAGCTGTAGCATAAGCTCATGGTTCCGGAACTCGATCCCTCTGTTAATAAAAGCTAAAACACTGTATGCCTTCTTAACAACCCTGTCAACCTGGATGGCAACTTTCAAGGATCTGTGTACCTGGACACCGAGATCTCTCTGCTCATCTACACTACCAAGAATCTTACCATTAGCCCAGTACTTTGCATTCCAGTTACTCCAACCAAAGTGAATCACCTCACACTTGTCTGCATTAAACTCCATTTGCCACCTCTCAGCTCAGCTCTGCAGCTTCTCTATGTCTCTCTGTAACCTACTACATCCTTCGTCACTATCCTCAACTCCACCAACCTTCGTGTCGTCTGCAAATTTACTAACCCACCCTTTGAAGCCCTCATCCAGGTCGTTTATAAAAATGCCGAACAGCAGTGGACCCAACACCAACCCTTGCGGTACACCACTAGTAACTGGACTCCAGGATGAACGTTTCCCATCAACCACCACCCTCTGTCTTCTTTCAGCAAGCCAATTACTGATCTAAACTGCTATATCTCCCACAATCCCATTCCTCCGTATTTTGTACAATAGCCTACTGTGGGGAACCTTATTGAACATCTTGCTGAAATCCATATATACCACATCAACCGGTTTATTCTCATCTACCTGTTTGGTCACCTTCTCAAAGAACTCAATAAGGTTTTTGAGGCACAACCTACCCTTCACAAAACCGTGCTGACTATCCCTAATGAAATTATTATTTTCTAGATGATTATAAATCCTATCTCTTATAACCTTTTCCAACACTTTTTACCAACAACTGAAGTAAAGCTCACTGGTCTATAATTACCAGGGTTGTCTCTACTCCCCTTCTTGAACAAGGAACCACATTTGCTATCCTCCAGTCTATTCCTGTAGACAATGACGACTTAAAGATCAATGTCAAAGGCTCGGCAATCATCCTCCCCGGCTTCTCAGAGGATCCTAGGATAAATCCCATCCAGCCCAGGGGACTTGTCTATTTTTACACTCTGCAGGATTTCTAATACCTCTTCCTTGTGAACCTCAATCCCACCTAGTCTTGTAGCCTGTATCTCAGTATTCTCCTCGACAACATTGTCGTTTTCTAGAGTGAATACTGTTGAAAAATATTCATTTAGTGCTTCCCCTATCTCCTCTGACTCCACACACAACTTCCCACTACTATCTTATTCTCGTCATTCTTTTATTCCTTATATACCTATAGAAAGCCTTAGGGTTTATCCTCATCCTATCCACCAACAACTTCTCATGTCTCCTCCTGGCTCTTCTGAGCTCTCTCTTTAGGTATTTCCTGGCTACCTTGTATTTCTCAAGCGCCCTAACTGAGCCTTCATATCTCATCCTAACATAAGCCGCCTTCTTCCTCTTGACCAGAGGTTCCACTTCCTTCATAAACCACGGTTCCCGCACTCTACAGCTTCCTCCCTGCCTGACAGGTACATACTTATCTAGGACACTTTAAGGTTGAGAATAGTTTATTATAATTTGAGTTAATCTCTATTTATGATTATAATTTTAATTACTTTTTTTATTTACTTGTGGGTTATGGGCATCACTGGTTGGCTAGCATTTACTGCCTGTCCCTGCTGGCCCTAGAGAAGATGGTAGTGAGCTTTTTTGAACTGCTGCAGTCCACATGTTATTGGTAGACTCGCAATGACCTGGGGGGGGGGGTGGAATTCCAGGATATCGACCCAGTGACAGTGAAGGAATGGTGATGTATTTTGAAGTCAGGATGATGAGTGGCTTGGAGGGGAACTTGCAGGTGGTTATGTTCCTATGCATGTGCTGCCTTTATCCTTCTAGATGGAAGTGGTTGTGGGTTTGGAAGATGCTGTCTAAGGACCATTGGTGAATTTCTACAGTGCATCTTGTAAATAGTACAAACAGCTGCTACTGAGCGACAGTGGTGGAGGGAGTGGATGCTTGTGGATGTGGTGCCAATCAAGTGAGCTGCTTTTGTCCTGGATGGTCTCAAACGTCTTGAGTGTTGTTGGAGCTGCACCCATCCAGGCAAATGGGGAGTATTCCATCACATTCCTGACTTGTGCATTGTAAATAATGGACAAATTTTGTGGAATCAGGAGATGAATAACTTGCTGCAGTATTCCTTGTCTCTGACCTGTAGCAACTATGTTTATGTGGCAACTTCAGGTGAATGTCTGGTCAATGGTAAGTCCAGGGATGTTGCTAGTGGGGAATTCAGTGATGGTAAGACCATTGAATGTCATGGGGCAATTATTAAATTGTCTAATATTGGAGATTGGCGGGGGAGGCGGTCATTGCCTGGTATTTGTCTGGTATGAATGTTACTTGCCACAAGTTCGCTCAAGCCTGGATATTACCCAGACCTTGTTGCATTTCAACATAGACTGCATTAGTGCCGCAAATGGTACTGAACATTGTGCAATCATTGGTTAAAATCCCCACTTCAGACCTTATGATGGAGGGAAGGTCTTCGTTAAAGCAGTGAGCTCACTAGGGCATAAAACACTACCCTGAGGAATGCCTGCCGAAATGACCTGGAGCTGAGATAATTGACTTCTAACAACTACAACCATCTTCCCATATGCCAGGAATGACTCCAACCAGCGAACAATTTGCTCCTGATCTCCATTGATTTAACTTATGCTAGGGCTCCTTGATGCCACATTTAGTCGAATATGGCCATGATGTCAAAGGTTGTCATTCACTTCATCTCTAGAATTCAGCTGTTTCTTGCATGTTTGAACCAAGGCTGTAATGAGGTCAGGAGTTGATGACAGGCAGTTTGATTTCAACCAGGGCCAATCACTAAGCAGGTTATTAATGAGCAGATGGTGCTTGATAGCACTTTGATGACACCTACCGTTATTTTACTGATAATCAAGAGTAGACAAATAGGATGGTAATTGACTGGTTGGATTTGTGTACAGGCCACACCTGGGCAAATTTCCATATTGAGCTGAAAATGTGTTGCTGGAAAAACGCAGCAGGTCAGGCAGCATCCAAGGAACAGGAGAATTGACGTTTCGGGCATAAGCCCTTCTTCAGGAATGAGAAAAGTGTGTCCAGCAGGCTACGATAAAAGGTAGGGAGAGGGACTTGGGGGAGGGGCGTTGGAAATGCGATAGGTGGAAGGAGGTCAAGGTGAGGGTGATAGGCTGGAGTGGGGTGGGGGCGGAGAGGTCAGGAAGAAGATTGCAGGTTAGGAAGGCGGTGCTGAGTTCGAGGGATTTGACTGAGACAAGGTGGGGGGAGGGGAAATGAGGAAACTGGAGAAATCTGAGTTCATCCCTTGTGGTTGGAGGGTTCCTAGGCGGAAGATGAGGCGCTCTTCCTCCAACCGTCGTGTTGCTATGATCTGGTGATGGAGGAGTCCAAGGACCTGCATGTCCTTGGTGGAGTGGGAGGGGGAGTTGGAGTGTTGAGCCACAGGGTGGTTGGCTTTGTTGGTCCGGGTATCCCAGAGGTGTTCTCTGAAACATTCCGCAAGTAGACGGCATGTATCCCCAATGTAGAGGAGGCCACATCTGGTGCAGTGGATGCAATAAATGATGTTGTGGAGGTGCAGGTGAATTTGTGGCGGATATGGAAGTATCCCTTGGGACCTTGGAGGGAAGTAAGGGGGGAGGTGTGGGTGCAAGTTTTGCATTTCTTGCGGTTGCAGGGGAAGGTGCCGGGAGTGGAGGTTGGGTTGGCGGGGGGTATGGACCTGACGAGGGAGTCACGGAGGGAGTGGTCTTTTCGGAACGCTGATAGGGGAGGGGAGGAAAATATATCCCTGGTGGTGGGGTCCGTTTGGAGGTGGCGGAAATGACGGCGGATGATACGCTGTATATGGAGGTTGGTGGGGTGGTAGGTGAGGACCAGTGGGGTTCTGTCCTGGTGGCAGTTGGAGGGGCAGGGCTCAAGGGCAGAGGAGCGGGAAGTGGAGGAGATGCGGTGGAGGGCATCGTCAACCATGTCAGGGGGGAAATTGTGGTCTTTGAAGAAGGAGGCCATCTGGGTTGTACGGTATTGGAACTGGTCCTCCTGGGAGCAGATGCGGCAGAGACGAAGGAATTGGGAATATGGGATGCCATTTTTACAGGGGGCAGGGTGGGAGGAGGTGTAGTCTAGGTAGATGTGGGAGTCAGTCGGTTTATAGTAAATGTCCGCGTTGATTCGGTCGTCCGAGATAGAAATGGAAAGGTCAAGGAAGGGGAGGGAGGAGTCTGAGATGGTCCAGGTGAATTTGAGGTCGGGGTGGAAGGTGTTGGTAAAGTGGATGAACTGTTCAACCTCCTCGTGGGAGCATGAGGCGGCACCAATACAGTCATTGATGTAGCGGAGGAAAAGGTGGGGGGTGGTGCCAGTGTAGCTGCGGAAGATGGACTGTTCCACATATCCTATGAAGAGGCAGGCATAACTGGGGCCCATGCGGGTGCCCATGGCTACTCCTTTGGTTTGGAGGAAGTGGGAGGATTGGAAAGAGAAGTTGTTCAGGGTGAGGACCAGTTCAGTCAGTCAAAGGAGGGTGTCAGTGGAAGGGTACTGGTTGGTACAGCGGGAAAGGAAGAAGCGGAGGGCTTTGAGTCCTTCGTTATGGGGGATGGAGGTGTACAGGGACTGGATGTCCATGGTGAAGATAAGGCGTTGGGGACCGGGGAAGCGTAAATCATGGAGGGGGGTGGAGGACGTGGGTGGTGTCCTGAACGTAGGTAGGGAGTTCTTGGACTAAGGGGGACAGGACCGTGTCGAGGTATGCAGAGATGAGTTCGGTGGGGCAGGAGCAGGCTGAGACAATGGGTCGGCCGGGGCAGTCCAGTTTGTGGATTTTGGGCAGGAGGTAGAAACGGGCGGTGCGGGGTTGTGAGACTGAGGTTGGAGGCGGTGGATGGGAGATCCCCCCAGGTGATAAGGTTATGGATGGTCTGGGAGATGATGGTTTGATGGTGGGAGGTGGGGTCATGGTCAAGGGGGCAGGAGGAGAAGGTGTCCGCGTGCTGGCGTTTAGCCTCAGCAGTGTAAAGGTCGGTGTGCCAAACTACTACCACGCCTCCTTGTCTGCCGGTTTGATAGTGAGGTTGGGGTTGGAACGGAGGGAGTGGAGGGCTGCACATTTCGAGGGTGAGAGGTTGGAGTGGGTGAGAGGGGTGGAGAAGTTGAGGCGGTTAATGTCGCGGCGGCAGTTGGCTATGAAGAGATCAAGGGCGGGTAAGAGGCCAGCACGGGGTGTCCAGGTGGATGGGGTGTGTTGGAGGTGGGAGAAGGGGTCGTCAGAGGGTGGGCTAGAATCCTGGTTGAAGAAGGAGGCAAGGAGGCGAAGGCGGCGGAAGAATTGTTCAATGTCACGCCGCGTGTTGAACTCGTTAATCCGAGAGCGTAGGGGAATGAAGGTGAGGCCTCTGCTGAGGACTGATCTTTCATCCTCCGAGAAGGGTAGTTCTGGAGGGATGGTGAAAACATGGCAGAGCGAGGTCCTGGTGTGGGGCTGGAGCTGGGAGTGGGGGTGGGGTTGGGCGTGGGGGCGGGGATGGAGAGCGGCGTGGGGGTGGAGTTGGGTGTAGTGACAGAGATCGGCGTGGTGTCAAGTATATGCCAAAGTTGTAATTTTCTCAGAATGGGAAATAATTTTGAAATACGAAATTTTGAATACTGCTATTTTTACACAAACTTATGCTGGGACATTTCGATTGTGGTTCACAAATTGAACCAATCTGCATGCAGGAGTCCCAAGGAGTCGACCATATCAGGCACCATCTTGCATCCATTCATAAATCATATTTCACAGAGATTCTTTTGGAATGTGCTGATAATGAAATATTGTAAGATGTCTATCAGAATTTTGTAAAAATAGTTATAATTACAAATAAGATTATGCAGTCCTGTTTTAACATGTTCATATAATTCTTTAATGGGATGTGAGTATTATTGGTGTGGCCAGAATATTTTGGTCATCCCTAATCACCCTTGACAAGGTGGTAGAGAAACTACCTTCTTGAGTCCGTGCAGTTCATTTTGTGGACCTTCAATGCTGTTAGGATGTGAGATCCAGAATTTTGACACACCTGACAGCCCAACAAATATGTGCAGTAAACATATGTAACTGAGTCTTCCCAGAAACAGCTGTGTTATGCTTGGTGAGTTTCTCTTCCACCATCCTAAATTGCCTCATTGCCTATGCACCACACCTCTATGGCTCATCGTACTCTCCCACTCACCAGGTGGAAATACTCGCCACTGTTGGGACCTAGATTAGAGTGGTGCTGGAAAAGCCTCTGCACTGCTGGGACCTCCCAGAATTCCTAGTGTTGGCTTCATCTTTAAAAGGAGAAAGTGAGGGCTGCAGATGCTGGAGATCAGAGCCGAAAATATGTTGCTGGAAAAGCGCAGCAGGTCAGGCAGCATCCAAGGAACAGGAGAATCGATGTTTCGGGCATAAGCCCTTCTCAGGAATGAGGAAAGTGTGTCCAGCAGGCTTAGATAAAAGGTAGGGTGGAGGGGCTTGGGGGAGGGGCTTTGGAAATGCGATAGGTGGAGGGAGGTCAAGGTGAGGGTGATAGGCTGGAGTGGGGTGGGGGCGGAGAGGTCAGGAAGATGATTGCAGGTTAGGAAGGCGGTGCTGAGTTCGAGGGATTTGACTGAGACAAGGTGGGGGGAGGGGAAATGAGGAAACTGGAGAAGTCTGAGTTCATCCCTTGTGGTTGGAGGGTTCCTAGGCAGAAGATGAGGCGCTCTTCCTCCATCCGTCGTGTTGCCATGGTCTGGCAATGGAGGAGTCCAAGGACCTGCATGTCCTTGGTGGAGTGGGAGGGGGAGGTAAAGTGTTGGGCTATGGGATGGTTGGGTTGGTTGGTCCGGGTGTCCCAGAGGTGTTCTCTGAAATGTTCCGTCTGCTGGACATACTTTCCTCATTCCTGAAGAAGGGCTTATGCCCGAAACGTCGATTCTCCTGTTCCTTGGATGCTGCCTGACCTGCTGCGCCTTTCCAGCAACACATTTTCAGCTCTGATCTCCATCATCTTTAAAACCCAATCATGCACCTAGTTCAGTGCTGGCAGTCCACATTTGCTCAGCACAGTCCTAGTCAATTGCACTAGAGGATAACTGGCACCCCACTTCATTGATGGACACATGCAGGTTCTGGTAAACAAGAGGGTGTATGGAGTTGCTGGCCTTGGAGTGAGCCCAGAATGGTTGATGGAGATCAAAGGAGCAAGTTGCCATGTTAATGCTCTGACGTTTATGTTGAACATTGCTGTTGTCTAGTTTCTCTGGACACAACATATCAATGAGGTGTGATGACATAATAGCAAGGGATAATAATACATGCTCCTGAATTGAAATAAGACTCTTGTCACTCACTAGCAAGAAGCTTGTTTTGTCATTTAACACTTGGTTTGTATGGGACATTTTGCTCTTAATATTGGGAACTTCTTGATTGCTGATCCTACATAATTCTCCTAATTTTCTTGTCAAGCCCATAGCATTCAATGACTGGGAGAATTCTGCCCACTGGGCTAAATTGTGTGCATTTCCAAGGTCAAATATTTTTAACAATAAGCTGCTAATGCAGGTTTCCAAGCTAAAAGTGGCTACACTTGTATTATTTTTATTATATTGTTTAAATATAAGGCTATCAAGTGTAGGGCAGCAATGGTTCACTTGCACCTTTTTTCCTGCTCCTAAAATTGAAGCATGCAAAATAATCATGCAGTATTTAGTTAGCAGTAGCATGGATATACTGTTATAGGACCTATTTTTCTACTGCACAGAAATATGGTTTAATGCCTCTTATGTGTTTTGTGATTTAAGATCACAAACTGCTTGAAAAATACAAGCCACTTGCATGACCTTGGACTCAAAGTAGCCCTTAAAGTTGTGTGACACTGTCTCTACTCTGCTTACAAAATCATTGAACATAGAACAGTACAGCACAGGAACAGAACCTTTGACATACCATGTCTGTGCCGAACATGATGCTATTCTAAACTGATCCCATCTGCCTGCACGCGATCAATCTCCCTTTATTCCCTGCCCGTTCATGTGTCTTTAAAATAATGATGGAAAAGGGATAGGCCAGATCTAAATGTTGAAGTTCAAATTGGAGAAAAGCCAATTTTGATGGTATTAGGCAAGAACTTTCGAAAGCTGATTGGGGGCAAATGTTCACAGGTAAAGGGATGGCTGGAAAATGGGAAGCCTTCAGAAATGAGATAACAAGAATCCAGAAAAAGTATATTCCTGCCAGAGTGAAAGGAAAGGCTGGTAGGTATAGGGAATGCTGGATGACTAAAGAAATTGAGAGTATGGTTAAAATAAAAGGAAGCATATGTAAGGTATAGACAGGATAGATCGAGTGATTCCTTAGAAGAGTACAAAGGAAGTAGGATTATGCTTAAGAGGGAAATCAGGAGGGCAAAAAGGGGACATGAGATAGCTTTGGCAAATAGAATTAGGGAGAATCCAAAGAGTTTTTACAAATACATTAAGGACAAAAGGGTAATTAGGGAGAGAATAGGGCCCCTCAAAGATCAGCAAGGCGGCCTTTGTGTGGAGTCACAGAAAATGGGGGAGATACTAAATGAGTATTTTGCATCAGTGGTAAAAACAATGACTGCAGATGCTGGAAACCAGATTCTGGATCAGTGGTGCTGGAAGAGCACAGCAATTCAGGCAGCATCCGAGGACAGGCAAAAGGGCTTTTGCCCGAAACGTCGATTTTGCCTGTCCTCGGATGCTGCCTGAATTGCTGTGCTCTTCCAGCACCACTGATCCAGAGTATTTTGCATGAGTATTTACGGTGGAAATGGGATATGGAAGATATAGACTGTAAATAGATGGTGACAACTTGCAAAATGTCCAGATTACAGAGGAGGAAGTGCTGGATGTTTTGAAATGGATAAATCCCCAGGGCCTGATGAGGTGTACCCCAGAACTCTGTGGGAAGCTAGAGAAGTGATTGCTGGGCCTCTTGCTGAGATATTTGTAGCATTGATAGTCACAGGTGAGGTGCGGAAGACTGGAAGTTGGCTAACATGGTGCCACGATTTAAGAAAGGTGATAAGGACAAGCCAGGGAAGTATAGACCAGTGAGCCTGATGTTGATGGTGAGCAAGTTGTTGGAGGGAATTCTGAGGGACAGGATGTACATGTATTTGGAAAGGCAAGGACTGATTAGGGATAGTCAACATGGCTTTGTGTATGGGAAATCATGTCTCACAAGCTTGATTGAGTTTTTTGAAGAATTAACAAAGAGGATTGATGAGGGCAGAATGGTAGGTGTGAGCTATATGGACTTCAGTAAGGCGTTCGACAAGGTTCCCCATGGGAGACTGATTAGCAAGGTTAGATCTCATGGAATACAGGGAGAACTAGCCATTTGGATACAGAACTGGCTCAAAGGTAGAAGACGAAGGGTGGTAGTGGAGGGTTGTTTTTCAGACTGGAGGCTTGTGACCAGTGGAGTGCCACAAGGATCGGTGCTGGGTCCTCTACTTTTTGCCATTTACATAAATGATTTGAATGCAAGCATAAGAGGTACAGTTGGTAAGTTTGCAGATGACACCAAAATTGGAGGTATAGGGACAGTGAAGAGGGTTACCTCAGATTACAAAAGGATCTTGACCAGATCAGTCAATGGGTTGAGAAGTGGCAGATGGAGTTTAATTCAGGTAAATATGAGGTGCTGCATTTTGGGAAAGCAAATCTTAGCAAGACTAATATACTTAATGGTAAGGTGCTAGGGAGTGTTGCTGAACAAAGAGACCTTGGAGTGCAGGTTCATAGCTCCTTGAAAGTGGAGTCGCAGGTAGTTGGATAGTGAAGAAGACATTTGGTGTGCTTTCCTTTCTTGGTCAGAGTATTGAGTACAGGAGTTGGGAGGTCATGCTGTGGCTATACTGGACATTGGTTAGGCCACTGTTGGAATATTGCATACAATTCTGGTTTTCTTCCTATCGGAAAGATGTTGTGAAAGCTGAAAGGGTTCAGAAAAGATTTACAAGGATGTTGCCAAGATTGGAGGATTTGAGCTATAGGGAGAGGCTGAACAGGCTGCGGCTGTTTTCCCTGGAGCGTTGGAGGCTGAGGGGTGGCCTTATAGAGGTTTACAAAATTATGAGGGGCATGGATAGGGTAACTAGGCAAAGTCTTTTCCCTGCGGTTAAGGAGTCCAGAACTAGAGGGCATAGGTTTAGGCTGAGAGGTGAAAGATATAAAAGAGACCTAACGGGCAGCTTTTTCACACAGAGGGTGGAACGGGTATGGAATGAGCTGGCACAGGAAGTGGTGGAGGCTGGTACAATAGCAACATTTAAGAGGTATTTGGATGGGTATATGAATAGGAAGCATTTGGAGGGATATGGGCCGGGTGCTGGCAGGTCGGACTAGATTGGGTTGGGATATCTGGTCGAAATGGATGGGTTGGACCGAAGGGTCTGTTACCATGCTGTACATCTCTATGACTCTCCTTAAATGCTTCTTAAATGTTGCTGTTACATCTGCTTATACCACCTTTCCTGGCAGCGCATTCCAGGCACCTACTACCCTCTAGGTAAAAGAAACTTTCCTTGCACATCTCCTTTAAACTTTTCCCCTCTCACCGTAAACTCATACCCTGTAATATTTGACATTTCTACGCTGAGCAAGAAATTCTGACCACCATATCGATGCCACTCATAAATTTATATCCTTCTGTCAAATCACACCTCAGCTTCTGACACACTAATGAAAACAATCCGAGTTTGTCCAACCCCTCCTTATGGCTAATACACTCCAATCCAGGCAACATCCTGGTAAACCTCTTCTGCACCTCTCCAAAACTTCCACATTCTTCATATAGTGTGGTGATCAGAACTGTGCACAGTACTCCAAATGTAGCCTGTCTAAAATCTTATACAGTTGCAACATGACTTGCCAACCTTTTAACTCAATGCCTGACCGATGAAGGCAAGCATGCCATGTCCCTTCTTTATCGCCATATCCACTTGTGTTGACATTTTAGGGAACTATGGACTTGGACCTCAAGATCTCTGTATATCAATGCTCCTAAGGGTCCAGCCATTTATAGTATACTTTCATCATGCATTTAACCTCCCAAAATGCATCAGCTCTCATTTATCTGGATTAAAGTAATACTAACCCTAATCCATCTGCCATTTCTCTGTCCGCTTGCCAGCTAATCTATATCCTGCTGCATCCTTTAATATCCTCTGTATCTACAACTCCACCAATGTTCATGTAATTTGCAAATTTACTAATCAGGCCATCGGTATTTCTTATGCATCTTATTTCTGCTTTCTGGAAACGTAGTGCATTTAGCAGACAGGAATGAAAGTGGAATAAGAACGTATCTTATTTATTGAACATGGACTAATTTGGAGGAGAGTGACTTTTAATTTCAGCATATAGAAGAGATAATGAGAAGTGAAAAGTGCAGTTGGAGGCTTATGCAAACTCAAATAGTCTTTTGCTTGTCTTTTCTTCTTCAAAAGGGCTTTTGATTAATTAATGACAGTTTCATGGTCACTACTATTGAGAATAGCTTCTCCCTAATGGTCCACCATTGATCCTTTAAATCCATTAAAACTTCAAATTTTTCCGAGACATTAGACAAGAAAGATTTTCATTTCAATAAAGTATGGTACAGAAGCATTTCAAAATCACCTGTCTTTAATCTGACTGGGCAACCGTTCTAAACTTAGAGGTTTCGGCAAACAGAGCAGAAAATAGGCTCAAAGAATTCTGGCACTTCCAAAATAGGAGGAGTCCAAATGGGTAATTTTTCTCTTTTTCATTGTTCTCATAATTAATCACGCTAACATTTAAAAATACAGAGAAAATTAGCTTTGCCTTTTACAGGTTATCTTACTGCAATGTATGGGTGGGTTGCGCTTCGGCGGGTCGGTGTGGACTTGTTGGGCCGAAGGGCCTGTTTCCACAGTGTAATCTAATCTAATCTAATCTAATGTAGTATTTGTTGTAAAAATAGCAAACCGCCCATCAGTAAATTATTAATGCCAATCCTGCGTCTTGCAAAGGTATATTCTGTTAAAAATCACAACACCAGGTTATAGTCCAATAGGTTTAATTGGAAGCACACTAGCTTTCAGAGCGACGCTCCTTCATCAGGAGGGCTCGATCGTAACACAGAATTTATAGCAAAAATTTGCAGTGTGATGTAACTGAAATTATACATTGAAGAATGGATTGTCTGTTAAGCCTTTCATCTGTTAGAATACAGTGATAGTTTCACTTCTTTCATGTGTAAATCACAAAACCCTTTTTTTAAAAGTTGCATTCTCGGGTTAGCTGTTAACAATGGCGATAGCTAGACAATATGTTGAAGGTGTTAGCCACCTGTCTATGACCTGATGTTTAGATTGATTCTAATCTAAAAAGTGAGATAAGAGTTTTACATAAATTCATGCAGTTTTTGAGCTCAGAGTTCTACATGAATGTATGCAGTTTTTGAGCAAAGTGCAATGTAACTCTGCAAGTACAAAAAAATTCACCACACAAAATATGTGTGCATGTGGGTCTTTGTCTGTCTGTGTGTGTATCTGTCTGGGGTGGAGGTTGTGAGTGTGAGAAAGTGTGTATGTGTGTGTGTGTGTAGTGAGTGCAGAGTGTCTTAAGTCTGTGAGGAGGTGCACGTGTGGGAGTGTGTATGTCTATAAGGGTCTGTGTGGGTGTCTGTGTGCGCGTCTGTGTGCGTGTCTGTGTGTACCTGTGTCCGTGTGTATATGAGAGTGTGTGTGTGTGTGTAGGAGTATGTGTGTGTGTGTGTGTGTGTGTAGTGCAATGGTGATCACCTGTAATGTGACATGAACCCAAGGTCCCGGTTGAGGCCCTCCCTATGGGTACCGAACTTAGCTATCAGCCTCTGCTCGGCCACTTTCCTCTGCTGCCTGTCCCGAAGCCCACCTTGGAGGATGGTCACCCGAAGGTCCGAGGCTGAATGTCCTGGACCACTGACGTGTTCCCCAAATGGGAGGGAACCCTCTTGTCTGTTGATTGTTGTGCGGTGCCCATTCATCCGTTGTCGTAGCCTTTGCTCGGTTTCCCCAATGTACCATGCCTCCGGGCATCCTTGCCTGCAACGTAAAAGATAGACAACGTTGGCTGAGTCACATGAGTACCTGCCATGTACAAGGTGGGAGGTGTTCCCACGTGTAATAGTGGTATCTATGTCCACAATCTGACACGTCTTGCAGCGTCCACCGTGACAGGGTTGTATGGAGTTGTCCTGAGAGCCGGGCAGGTTGCTACGAACAATGATCTGTTTGAGGTTTGGCGGTTGTTTAAAGGCAAGTAGTGGAGGTGTGGGGAAGGTCTTGGTGAGGTGCTCATCCTCATTGATAATGTGTTGCAGGTCATGAAGAACATGGCGTAGGTTTTCAGCTCCTGGGAAGTACTGAACAACGAAGGGTACCCTGTCAGTTGCAGCCCATGTCTGTATCCTGAGGAGGTCATTACGGTTCCTTGCTGTGGCACGTCGGAACTGGTGGTCATTGAGTTGAGCATCATACCCCGTTCTTGTGAGGGCATCCTTGAGTACTTCCAGGTGTCTGTCACGTTCCTCCTCATCTGAGCAGATCCGGTGTATGCGTAGGGCTTGTCCATAGGGAATGGCTGTTTTAATATGCTTTGGGTGGAAGCTGGAGAAATGTAGCATTGTGAGGTTGTCTGTGGGTTTGCGGTAGAGTGTGGTGCTGAGGTGTCCGTCCTTGATGGAGACGCACGTGTCCAAGAATGAGACAGACAGTCGAGAGTAGTCCATGGTGAATTTGATGGTGGGATGGAACTTGTTGATGTCACTGTGTAGTTTTATCAGTGACTCCTCGCCATGTGTCCAGAGAAGAAAATGTCATCAATGTACCTGGTGTACAATGTCGGTTGGAGATCCTGCATAGAGAAGAAATCTTGTTCGAACCTGTGCATAAAAATGTTGGCATATTGGGGTGCAAATTTGGTCCCCATGGCTGTTCCGTGTGTCTGGATGAAGAATTGGTTGTCAAAGGTGAAGACGTTATGATCGAGGATAAAGCGGATGAGTTGTAGGATGGTGTTTGGAGACTGGCAGTTGTTGATGTTGAGTACTGAGGCTGTTGCTGCGATGCCATCCTTGTGGGGGATGCTGGTATAGAGTGCGGAAACGTCCATTGTGACAAGGAATGTTCCCGGTTCGACTGGTCCATGGGTGCTGAGTTTCTGTAAGAAATCCGTAGTGTTACGACAGAAGCTGGAGATCCCCTGTACAATAGGTTTCAAGATGCCTTCCACATAGCCAGAGAGATTCTCACGTTGGGTCCCATTTCCCGACACGATGGGACGTCCCAGTGTGTTGGCTTTGTGTACCTTTGGAAGGCAGTAGAAGTCGCCTACACGAGAAGTACGTGGGATGAAGGCACGTAGGGAGTTCTGAAGGACTGGATCCAAAGTTCTGATCAGTGTGTCCAAATCACGGGTGTGTTCTTTGGTCGGATCAGCTGGTAGTTGCCTGCAGTGTTCCTGGTTGTTCAGTTGTCGGTACACTTCCTTGCAGTAATCTGTTCTATTCTGAATGACAACGGCTCCTCCTTTATCTGCTGGTTTGATGACAATGTTGTGATTGGTTTTGAGAGCCTGGATGTCATTGCGTTGGGAACGGGTGATGTTTTGCTCTACCTTGTGGGTATGGCTGATGAATCTGACATTTATATATTTCCTGACAGTTTGAGCATACATGTCAAGCCCAGGGCAGCGGCCCTCTGGTGGGGTCCATGTTGACACCTTCTTTGGTCGCTCCTCTACAGATCCCTGTGATGACTGTTCTAGTTCATCAATGGGCTCAGTGGGATCACTGCCGGCACCTTGAAAGAATTCCCGGAGTCTCATTCGTCTGATGATGATGTACCGACAACTGAACAACCAGGAACACTACAGGCAACTACCAGCTGATCCGACCAAAGAACACACCCGTGAATTAAACACTCTGATCAGAACTTTGGAACGTGATGGACACCTGGAAGTACTCAGGGATGCCCTCACAAGAACGGGGTATGATGCTCAACTCAACGACCGCCAGTTCCGACGTGCCACAGCAAGGAACCGTAATGACCTCCTCAGGAGACAGGCACGTGCAGCAACTGACAGGGTACCCTTCGTTGTTCAGTACTTCCCAGGGGCTGAAAACTTACGCCATGTTCTTCGTGACCTGCAACACATTATCAATGAGGATGAGCACCTCACCAAGACCTTCCCCACACCTCCACTACTTGCCTTTAAACAACCGCCAAACCTCAAATAGATCATTGTTTGTAGCAAACTGCCCGGCTCTCAGGACAACTCCATACAACCCTGTCACGGTGGACGCTGCAAGACGTGTCAGGTTGTGGACATAAATACCACTATTACACGTGGGAACACCTCCCATGGCAGGTACTCATGTGACTCAGCCAACGTTGTCTATCTTATACGTTGCAGGCAAGGATGCCCGGAGGCATGGTACATTGGGGAAACCGAGCAAAGGCTACGACAACGGATGAATGGGCACCGCACAACAATCAACAGACAGGAGGGTGCCCTCCCATTTGGGGAACACGTCAGTGGTCCAGGACATTCAGCCTCGGACCTTCGGGTGACCATCCTCCAAGGTGGACTTCGGGACAGGCAGCAGAGGAAAGTGGCCGAACAAAGGCTGATAGCTAAGTTCGGTACCCATAGGGAGGGCCTCAACCGGGACCTTGGGTTCATGTCACATTACAGGTGATCACCATTGCACTACACACACACACACACACACATTCCTACACACACACACACATATTCCTACACACACACACACACACATATTCCTACACACACACACACACACATATTCCTACACACACACACACTCTCATATACTCACGGATACAGGTACACACAGATGCTCACACAGAGACACACACACTCCCACACATGCACCCCCTCACAGACTTAAGACACTCTGCACTCACTACACACACACACACACACACTTTCTCACACTCACAATCCCCACCACAGACAGACACACACACAGACAAAGACCCACATGCACACATATATTTTGCGTGGTGAATTTTTTTGTACTTGCAGAGTTACATTGCACTTTGCTCAAAAACTGTATACATTCATGTAGAACTCTGAGCTCAAAAACTGCATGAATTTATGTAAAACTCTTATCTCACTTTTTAGATTGATTCTAATCTAAACATCAGGTCATAGACAGGCGGCTAACACCTTCAACATATTGCCTAGCTAATTGTTAACAGCTAACCCGAGAATGCAACTTTTAAAAAAAAGGTTTTGTGATTTACACATGAAAGAAGTGAAACTATCACTGTATTCTAACAGATGAAAGGCTTAACAGACAATCCATTCTTCAATGTATAATTTCAGTTACATCACACTGCAAATTTTTGCTATAAATTCTGTGTTACGATGGAGCCCTCCACAATCACCTGATGAACGAGCATTGCTCCGAAATCTAGTGTGCTTCCAATTAAACCTGTTGGATTATAACCTTGTGTTGTGATTTTTAACTTTGTACACCCCAGTCCAACACCGGCATCTCCGAATCATGAGGTATATTCTCAAGATTCATCTCATGAAAAGTATATACTTGAACCTCACGTTTTATCATGAGTTCTTTACAGATGCTAACTGACCTGCTGTGTACAGTACTTCCAGCACTTACTGTTTTATTTCTGATAAGCTACTTTTTTCAATATATAGTTTAGGAATAATGTTCAAACTTTGATATGATAGTGAATATTTTGTGGTACATTTGTGGATTAGACATTATTGACCTGAAAATTTGATTGTGTCCAACGATTCAATGAACACTGGTAGACAATCATCTTAATTGGTAAAAACAATGACTGCAGATGCTGGAAACCAGATTCTGGATTAGTGGTGCTGGAAGAGCACAGCAATTCAGGCAGCATCCGAGGACAGGCAAAATCGACGTTTCGGGCAAAAGCCCTTCATCAGGAATAAAGGCAGAGAGCCTGAAGCATGGAGAGATAAGCTAGAGGAGGGTGGGGGTGGGGAGAGAGTAGCATAGAGTACAATAGGTAGGTGGGGAAGGAGATGAAGGTGATAGGTCAGGGAAGAGAGGGTGGAGTGGATAGGTGGAAAAGGAGCTGGGCAGGTCGGACAAGTCCGGACAGGTCGAGTTACTGGAGGTTAGAAACTAGGATGAGGTGGGGGAAGGGGAAATGAGGAAACTGTTGAAATCCACATTGATGCCCTGGGGTTGAAGTGTTCCGAGGCGGAAGATGAGGCGTTCTTCCTCCAGGCGTCTGGTGGTGAGGGAGCGGCGGTGGAGGAGGCCCAGCACCTCCATATCCTCGGCAGAGTGGGAGGGGGAGTTGAAATGTTGAGCCACTGGGCGATTTGGTTGATTGATGCGGGTGTCTCTGAGATGTTCCCTAAAGCGCTCTGCTAGGAGGCGTCCAGTCTCCCCAATGTAGAGGAGACCGCATCGGGAGCAACGGATACAATAGATGATATTAGTGGATGTGCAGGTAAAACTTTGATGGATGTGGAAGGCTCCTTTAGGGCCTTGGATGGAGGTGAGGGAGGAGTTGTGGGCACAGGTTTTACAGTTCCTGCGGTGGCAGGGGAAAGTGCCAGGATGGGAGGGTGGGTCGTAGGGGGGCGTGGACCTGACCAGGTAGTCACGGAGGGAACGGTCTTTGCGGAAGGCGGAGAGGGGTGGGGAGGGAAATATATCCCTGGTGGTGGGGTCTGTTTGGAGGTGGCGGAAATGTCGGCGGATGATTTGGTTTATGCGAAGGTTGGTAGGGTGGAAGGTGAGCACCAGGGGCGTTCTGTCCTTGTTGCGGTTGGAGGGGTTGGGTCTGAGGGCGGAGGTGCGGGATGTGGATGAGATGCGTTGGAGGGCATCTTTAACCACGTGGGAAGGGAAATTGCGGTCTCTAAAGAAGGAGGCCATCTGGTGTGTTCTATGGTGGAACCGCTCCTCCTGGGAGCAGATACGGCGGAGGCGGAGGAATTGGGAATACGGGATGGCATTTTTGCAAGAGGTAGGGTGGGAAGAGGTGTAATCCAGGTAGCTGTGGGAATCAGTGGGTTTGTAGAAAATGTCAGTGTCAAGTCGGTCGTCACTGATGGAGATGGAGAGGTCCAGGAAGGGGAGGGAGGTGTCAGAGATGGTCCAGTTAAATTTAAGGTCAGGGTGGAATGTGTTGGTGAAGTTGATGAATTGCTCAACCTCCTCGCGGGAGCACGAGGTGGCGCCAATGCAGTCATCAATGTAGCGGAGGAAGAGGTGGGGAGTGGTGCCGGTGTAATTACGGAAGATCAACTGCTCTACGTAGCCAACAAAGAGACAGGCATAGCTGGGGCCCATACGTGTGCCCATGGCTACCCCTTTGGTCTGGAGGAAGTGGGAGGATTCAAAGGAGAAATTGTTAAGGGTGAGGACCAGTTCGGCCAAACGAATGAGAGTGTCGGTGGAGGGGTACTGTTGGGAACGTCTGGAGAGGAAAAAATGGAGGGCTTGGAGGCCCTGGTCATGGCGGATGGAGGTGTAGAGGGATTGGATATCCATGGTGAAGATGAGGCGTTGGGGGCCGGGGAAACGGAAGTCTTGGAGGAGGTGGAGGGCGTGGGTGGTGTCTCGAACGTATGTGGGGAGTTCCTGGACTAGGGGTGATAGGACAGTGTCGAGGTAGGTAGAGATGAGTTCAGTGGGGCAGGAGCATGCTGAGACAATGGGTCGGCCAGGGTGGTCAGGCTTGTGGATCTTGGGAAGGAGGTAGAACCGGGCAGTGCGGGGTTCCCGGACTATGAGGTTGGAAGCTGTGGGTGGGAGATCTCCTGAGGTGATGAGGTTGTGTATGGTCTGGGAGATGTATGGTTTGGTGACGGGGGGTGGGGTCATGGTCAAGGGGGCGGTAGGAAGAGGTGTCCTCGAGTTGGCGTTTGGCTTTAGCGATGTAGAGGTCAGTGCGCCAGACTACCACTGCGCCCCCTTTGTCCGCTGGCTTGATGGTGAGGTCAGGATTGGAGCAGAGGGATTGGAGGGCTGCGCATTGTGAGGGTGAGAGGTTGGAGTGGGGGAGGGGGGTCGACAGGTTGAGGCGGTTAATGTCCCGGCGGCAGTTGGAAATGAAGAGGTCGAGGGCAGGTAATAGGCCAGCGCGGGGTGTCCAGGTGGATGTAGTGTGTTGGAGGTGGGCGAAGGGATCCTCGGAAGGTGGGCGGGAGTCCTGATTGTGAAAGTAAGCTCGGAGGCGGAGGCGACGGAAGAATTGTTCGATGTCACGGCGTGTATTAAATTCATTGATGTGTGGACGGAGGGGGACAAAGGTGAGTCCTTTGCTCAGGACTGATCGTTCGTCCTCAGTGAGGGGGAGGTCTGGGGGGATGGTGAAAACTCGGCAGGGCTGGGAGCTGGTGTAGGTGTAGAGCTGGGAGTGGGGTCGGAGCCAGTACCTGGAGTGGGTGTGATGGTGGGGGGAATGGGGGTAGAGTCATGATTAGGGGTAGTGTTCCCCTCAGGGTTCTGGGGGGTGGGGATAGTGACAGTGGGGTCTGTGGGGGGCGTGTCAGCAGAATGCAGGTGAGTGGCGCTGGTGGGGGCGGAGGTGGTGGCAGACATGGCAGTAGGGGTGGCAGAAGTTACTGAGCGTGTGGCATCGGCGATGATGTGAGGGCCGGAAGTGGCTGTGGGAGTGGCCATGATGGGGGCAGAAGTGACATCATCAATCAGCGTGGGGGTCTCTTTGTTGGCTACGTAGAGCAGTTGATCTTCCGTAATTACACCGGCACCACTCCCCACCTCTTCCTCCGCTACATTGATGACTGCATTGGCGCCACCTCGTGCTCCCGCGAGGAGGTTGAGCAATTCATCAACTTCACCAACACATTCCACCCTGACCTTAAATTTACCTGGACCATCTCTGACACCTCCCTCCCCTTCCTGGACCTCTCCATCTCCATCAGTGGCGACCGACTTGACACTGACATTTTCTACAAACCCACCGATTCCCACAGCTACCTGGATTACACCTCTTCCCACCCTACCTCTTGCAAAAATGCCATCCCGTATTCCCAATTCCTCCGCCTCCGCCGTATCTGCTCCCAGGAGGAGCGGTTCCACCATAGAACACACCAGATGGCCTCCTTCTTTAGAGACCGCAATTTCCCTTCCCACGTGGTTAAAGATGCCCTCCAACGCATCTCATCCACATCCCGCACCTCCGCCCTCAGACCCAACCCCTCCAACCGCAACAAGGACAGAACGCCCCTGGTGCTCACCTTCCACCCTACCAACCTTCGCATAAACCAAATCATCCGCCGACATTTCCGCCACCTCCAAACAGACCCCACCACCAGGGATATATTTCCCTCCCCACCCCTCTCCGCCTTCCGCAAAGACCGTTCCCTCCGTGACTACCTGGTCAGGTCCACGCCCCCCTACGACCCACCCTCCCATCCTGGCACTTTCCCCTGCCACCGCAGGAACTGTAAAACCTGTGCCCACAACTCCTCCCTCACCTCCATCCAAGGCCCTAAAGGAGCCTTCCACATCCATCAAAGTTTTACCTGCACATCCACTAATATCATCTATTGTATCCGTTGCTCCCGATGCGGTCTCCTCTACATTGGGGAGACTGGACGCCTCCTAGCAGAGCGCTTTAGGGAACATCTCAGAGACACCCGCATCAATCAACCAAATCGCCCAGTGGCTCAACATTTCAACTCCCCCTCCCACTCTGCCGAGGATATGGAGGTGCTGGGCCTCCTCCACCGCCGCTCCCTCACCACCAGACGCCTGGAGGAAGAACGCCTCATCTTCCGCCTCGGAACACTTCAACCCCAGGGCATCAATGTGGATTTCAACAGTTTCCTCATTTCCCCTTCCCCCACCTCATCCTAGTTTCTAACCTCCAGTAACTCGACCTGTCCGGACTTGTCCGACCTGCCCAGCTCCTTTTCCACCTATCCACTCCACCCTCTCTTCCCTGACCTATCACCTTCATCTCCTTCCCCACCTACCTATTGTACTCTATGCTACTCTCTCCCCACCCCCACCCTCCTCTAGCTTATCTCTCCATGCTTCAGGCTCTCTGCCTTTATTCCTGATGAAGGGCTTTTGCCCGAAACGTCGATTTTGCCTGTCCTCGGATGCTGCCTGAATTGCTGTGCTCTTCCAGCACCACTAATCCAGAATCATCTTAATTGGGCAAGAATGGAGCGGGCCAAATAGACTTAAGCAACAGTTGACAGGAAACCTGTAGCTGAACAATAGGCTATCAGTAAAGAAGAAATGATTTAGGCACAGGTAAGGTATATTTCCTCAAAGGTCAAACATTCCAAGATCACCATGGATGAAAAACGAGATGTAAATTATGATATAGAAGGAAATGTGTTCTTATGACATGTGTAAGGAGGAAAATACAATTGAAAACCAACTGGAATTTGGAAGGGCGGAAACAACACAAATAAGAGAAGGAAATTGATTATGAAGAACTTATCAGGTAACATAAAAGGAGATTCCAAAGTATTTTTATAAATACTGAAATATTTAAAGGATAGTATAGGGGGGAATAAGGCCCATTATTGACCAAAAGTCAGGTTTGATTGAAGCATTCAAGAGGACATTCGATAATTATTTGAATAAAAATAATGTGCCCTGTTATGGAGAAAAGGAAAATGGCATGAAGTCATAATGCTGATTTGCACCCCCTGTGTCAAAACGATGGGTTGAATGGCCTCTTTCTGTACTGTATCAACTCTGTCATTCTGTGAATTTGCAATTGAGGAAAAAGGAAGACATACCAGAAGTGCTGGTGTGGAAGTTTACATCAAAACAGATGCACGAAAGCTAGAGAAACTCAGAGAATGGAATGGAGTCCTTTCAGGAAGCAGGGTGTGAGAGTGTGTTAGGGAGGTAATTGTAGGAATCAGTGGGCTTACAGTGAATATTCATTCATTGTCTATCTGTAGAAATGGAAATAGGAAAAAAGGAAGAGGAGAGGAAAGATTAAGGATTTTATGGATTTGAGAGAAGAATAGAAATTGGAAACAAAATTGATTCAATTTTTCATGTGACGTGGGACAGAAACCATTCCAGTGCAATTCCTGTAAAAGCAGGTGAGGGAGAGGCCGTCTGATTAGATCAGCAGCAAAATCCATGATCATAATTGTTTTGCAAACAACTGTAGTTAACCAAGTTTAACCATTGAGATACCAATAGATAATTTGTGCCTGATGGCTAGTGTTTTCTTTTGGAGCTATCTGATGAGCATTAACATTTCACAGTGTCAATTTAATTTGCATACCATGTCTGACCTTTCACACAAATGATCCAAACACACTGTGACCATACAAACAGTAAATCTTTACTTGCAATGGGTGGTGTCACGGTAGTGCAGACATTTTTTTAAAATATCACAGAGAGAAAGAGAGCTCTGTTTGGTTTCAGCAAATGGAAGATCAGCCAATCTTTAAATGGTAAACACTGGTACAATTGCTGCCATTTATGAGTGGTAAAATTTGTTTGGATGTATCCCTAGGATAGTTACAATATTCAGATTTTTCTTGCAATTTTTCTGTAAGTGATCGAAAAGCAGTTCTCAAAAACAGATTTTTTTTTCTCTCAGTTCAGAGCTAATCTTTTTTCTATTCTCTACTCAGAGGTGCATTGTGAAAGCCATAATAATTACCCTTCTTACACGAATATTTGCTGGATTTAACTTAGTCTGAAGCATACTATCAAACTTGTCTAAATTGGCATGCATTTCCTTTGACTATCAAGCTAGTGTGTAATGAGTAGCAAAACAGGACTCATGTAGTGCAGTGGCAGTGTCCCTGCCTCTCAAACAGGAGGTCCGGGTTCAAGTCCAATCCATTTAAGAGATGTGTCACAGCATACCTGAACAGGTTGATTATAAATAGCTATAATGGACAGTCAAATGTGAGACCACCCCTGTCAAAGTTGAATTTTACCCCTTTGATTTTTTTTTTACAGATTAAGGTGATTGATTGTTTTTAGCTTGCAATTAAATCAGAATAACATGCATAAAATTTGATAATTATACATAAGTTACGTATGCATACCTAAATATGTTATAGGTAAGTCTGTGTAATGTCTCCTGAGGAGGTAGCTTCGCATCTGTGCCTGGCAGGAAAAGTTATAGAAACATATTCTTCAAGGATATTGGTTACATTTTATGCACCTGGATGCTTGCAGGCATAATCTGGGGACATTAGTCATATCAATCAGTCAGCACTTCATTGCTGCATTAACCAGATTATGGATGCTCTGTTCAGACAAATTTCTGTTTTCATTCAGTTTCACATGAATCTTCCTATTGGCTGGATTCATACGGTACAAGGTGTCATTTATGCTATCTGTATGATTACAAAAGCCCCTTTGAAAACTGCATGAAATTCAACAAAAAAAGGTTTTCATTCTTTGAATGTTCAGTAAGCAATTGATCCTCACAATCTTAAGGCATATTAATATAAGACTCCCAAGACTAACTGTAATTCAGTTACTTTCAGGAAATCAGGCAAAGGTTCTGAGCAACAGTCCTACAAACAGACTAAGGACCTTAAAAGGATCTCTTTGTTGACTTAATGAAGATTTTTGATCATTAAATTAGCATGGCTAATGGAAGGTTCCAGACAAATGTGGCTGCCCTGAAAAGATGATTGTGTCATTTACTTGTTTCACAATGGCTGGATGGCCAGTGTGACACAAAACGGTTCATCATCTATGTCTTCCCTGTCGCTAACAATGTGAAACAAGGCTTGTACTTGCTCCAGCTCTGTTTGCTTATATCTCTTGGCTCCTGAGTATGCACTCAAATAGCTTGACTCAGGAGTATGCAGGCGAAAGACAGATGGCAAGCTCTCCAACTTGCAAAGGCGCAAGACATGTACAGCAGCTACTGAGTGAAATTTGGTTCACAAACATAGAAACAAAGGATCACAGAACACAGAAAATAAGAGCACGCATAGGCATTTTGGCCCTGCGAGCCTGCTCTGCTATTCAATATGCATATGACTGATCATCCAACTCAGTACCCTTTGATCCTTTTAGTCTTAAGAACTATACTTAATATCTTCTTGAAACACTCATTGTTTTGACATAAAGCCATCGACTCACCACTCTGTGGGTGAAGAAATTTCTCTTCGTCTCCATCCTAAATGACCTACCCTGCATCCTTAAAACATGATCCCTACATTTGGACTCCTCTAATCTTCGGATACATCCTTCATGTGTTTACCCTGTGTAATTCAGTTAGAATCTTATTGATTTCTATGACATCCCACCACTGCACCACCACCACTCCCCCCTCCACCCCACCCCCCCCCCAACCACCACCACCCAAGCAATTAATTCTTCTAAACATGCGTGAATCTAGTCCTAACTGATCCAGTCTTTCTTCATGTATCAGTCGTGCCATCCCAAGAATTAGTCTCGACAACCACACCGTCATAGTATTTATTCAATCGGACATTCAGTTGCTTGTTAATTGCTTCATACTGGCATTGAGAACATAATTGTCAGAAATCAGCTTCACTAGATCAGTCATGTGGTTCTCGTAGAGAATTCCAAGATAACAAAGGCAGTATGATACATCTGGTAAACTGATCTTTTTTTTTCTGCTGAACACTCATCTGTCAAAGTGACAGGAGAATCCATATATAGACAAGAAATCCAGAATACCTGTACAATTGAGGAAAATGCAATCGGGTGTTTGAGTGATGATCAATGCCTGAACACCACCTGAAAATGAGTGTTTTAGAAAATTCAGATCTTAAAGACCTAGCCAGATTTCAAGGCAAGAAGGCCTAAAGCAAGACAACAGGTTCTCATAACTTAAATTGCCTTTACTCACACTCAGCTCAGCCCTTTTTTATAAGACACCTGGTGGAAAAGGATTCGATAATAATATCATATCTTTAAACTGTATGCCTAAACTTTACACTGATCTATCAGCTTGTTATTGCCAATTTACTTATGGCAACTATTTCTATACAACCACCTTAATTGTCAGCTTTTGGAACAACAATTCCTTCCATAAGGGGTTTCAGTTTCAGCCATGCTATGATAGAGATTTAAGAATAGATAAACATTAAGGCCACAATGTAGACCCCCTCCCTACATCAGAACAAGGTGTGTGTAATTGGGTAACATGGTGGGGGTGCCATGCCCAGCATTTGTATAGTTCCATTAATATTTTAATAGGGTGGTATGTGGTGGTGAGCAGGCATTCTGCCTGGCTTTGTGACATCTGCAAGTTTCCCTTCATGCCACACACCATCCTGAATTATTAAGGCTGTTCCTGGAACTACCTCATTACAGCATGGTGAGTGTACTTACCCATTGTAGACTGCAGTGGTTGAAGAAAGAAGCTCATCACCACCTCTTAAGGCACTTGGCAATGGGTAATAAATTATGGTCAGTGATGCCCATGTATCCTGAACACCTTTTCTTAAACTGGTCACTTTAATAGCCCCATCCTGCCAGTGTTGGTATTAACCTAGTGGTAGATGGTGGGGCTCGCTATGCATGGAGTATAACTAGCAACCTTTGGTGTTTGCTTGGGTGTTCTGAGTTGGGTAATGCCTCTTATTCATATCTACTCAGTGTTTGATTGAGGGAGTCTTCATTGGGAAAGGGGGTTGGAACTGTATGAGTCATTTTGGGCGGCACTGTGGCACAGTGGTTCGCACTGCTGCCTCACAGCACCAGAGACCCGCGTTCAATTCCCACCTCAGGCGACTGACTGTGTGGAGTTTGCACGTTCTCCCCGTGTCTGCGTGGGTTTCCTCCGGGTGCTCCGGTTTCCTCCCACAGTCCAAAGATGTGCAGGTCAGGTGAAATGGCCATGCTAAATTGCCCATCGTGTTAGGTAAGGGGTAAATGTAGGGGTATGGGTGGGTTGCGCTTCAGCGGGTCGGTGTGGACTTGTTGGGCCGAAGGGCCTGTTTCCACACTGTAATGTAATCTAGTCTAATCTAAAATTCCCTGCCTTTGATGAATTCCCCCCCCCCCACCCCTCCACTGCAACTCTACCTGAGACCCCCTTTCCTTCTGGCATGAGAGACATTAACAATCCTAGGCCTTGACTGACTCAGAAAGTCATGTTTTAATGTGAGATAAATTACCGGGAAAGTTGCAGGAAAACAAAGATGATAGGAAGGTAAAAACAATGACTGCAGATGCTGGAAACCAGATTCTGGATCAATGGTGCTGGAAGAGCACAGCAATTCAGGCAGCATCGAGGAGCTTCAGCAAAATTTAAGGTCAGGGTGGAATGTGTTGGTGAAGTTGATGAAGTTCAGCAATTCATCAACTTCACCAACACATTCCACCCTGACCTTAAATTTACCTGGACCATCTCTGACACTTCCCTCCCCTTCCTGGACCTCTCCATCTCCATTAGTGAAGACCGACTTGACACTGACATTTTTTACAAACCCACCGACTCCCACAGCTACCTGGATTACACCTCTTCCCACCCTATCTCTTGCAAAAATGCCATCCCGTATTCCCAATTCCTCCGCCTCCGCCGTATCTGCTCCCAGGAGGACCAGTTCCACCACAGAACACACCAGTTGGCCTCCTTCTTTAGAGACCGCAATTTCCCTTCCGACGTGGTTAAAGGTGCCTTCCAACGCATCTCGTCCACATCCCGCACCTCCGCCCTCAGACCCCACCCCTCCAACCGTAACAAGGACAGAACGCCCCTGGTGCTCACCTTCCACCCTACCAACCTTCGCATAAACCAAATCATCCGCCGACATTTCCGCCACCTCCAAACAGACCCCACCACCAGGGATATATTTCCCTCCCCACCCCTTTCTGCCTTCCGCAAAGACCGTTCCCTCCGTGACTACCTGGTCAGGTCCACGCCCCCCTACGACCCACCCTCACATCCTGGCACTTTCCCCTGCCACCACAGGAACTGTAAAACCTGTGCCCACACCTCCTCCCTCACCTCTATCCAAGGCCCTAAAGGAGCCTTCCATATCCATCAAAATTTTACCTGCACATCCACTAATATCATTTATTGTATCCGTTGATCTCGATGCGGTCTCCTCTACATTGGGGAGACTGGGCGCCTCCTAGCAGAGCGCTTTAGGGAACATCTCCGAGACACCCGCACCAATCAACCAAACCGCCCCGTGGCCCAACATTTCAACTGCACACCCCCCCCCCCCCAACTCTGCCGAGGACATGGAGTTCCTGGGCCTCCTTCACCGCCGCTCCCTCACCACCAGATGCCTGGAGGAAGAACGCCTCATCTTCCGCCTCGGAACACATCAACCCCAGGGCATCAATGTGGACTTCAACAGCTTCCTCATTTCCCCTTCCCCCACCTCATCCTAGTTTCAAACTTCCAGTCCCCTTGACTTGTCCGGACTTGTCCGACCTGCCTAGCTCCTTTTCCACCTATCCACTCCACCCTCTCCTCCCTGACCTATCACCTTCATCTCCTCCCCTACTCACCCTTTGTACTCTATGCTACTCTCTCCCCACCCCCACCCTCCCCTAGCTTATCTCTCCACGCTTCAGGCTCTCTGCCTTTATTCCTGATGAAGGGGTTTTGCCCGAAACATCGATTTTGCTGAAGCTCCTCGATGCTGTCTGAATTACTGTGCTCTTCCAGCAAAGCTGATAGGAACTCTATTCTGCTGATGGTCAACTGGGCCATTTCTTGGGGTGGATGAGACAAGGAGACAAGGCATACGGAATTGTTTTTGTCAGTCTGGAAATAAGAAATAATGTCAGGTACCCATGTCGCTCAGTTTATTTGTCTCTTGGCAGCATATTTTGTAAGAATTAAAACTGTTCACTTCAACAATTGGATTGGAGAGATTGTTGTTCTACACCCAGAAGTGCTATCATATATAATTGAATAGTTTTTATCCCCCCCCAAAACCAAATCACCATGGATTTTTTCATTTATTAACCGCCATCAATAAATCACTTGTCTTCCCAATTGAATAATTTTATGTACAAAGCCCATTAAGGGCAATGCAAACCATCAAAGATGAGAGAGAGAGATAGGGGTAGGGGTAGGGGTAGGGGAAGGTGCTAAATCAAAATGGAGTTGAAAGGAATCTTAAAGCTTTGTACCCTGGATGGTACCTACGTTTTTCAAAAGGGATCAAGAGTATTGGTGGACATAGTCATGCTCCATCTCCGAGGACATCTGAGCATGAACGTCGCTGTAGAAAAGGGGCACAGTCAGTAAAAACAACACCTGCCACAGCCCACTACTGGACCTGTTAATAGACAACTTGACGAGACCCAGGAGCACACCCACAAGAAAGTCCTCTATTTGATCACACCCCTTGACACTGGATGCTCAAAGATCAAAAAGGTTTTTCAAATACTAAAAAGAAGGTACAATAGGCCACAACCAATATATAAATGGTCCGTGGATTCCACAACACTGCAAAATGAACAGGAGTCCGTAAACCGCTGCAATCTGCAGTGACACGAGACTGCTACGTACAACACGCTCCACCCCAGATCCTCTATGGAAAATAAGAATGCATAATAACTTTTCTTTTTAATGATTGTACCTGAGGCTAGGTTGGTTTCTAGTTCGAGGAGAAAGTGAGGACTGCACATGCTGGAGATCAGAGCTGAAAATGTGTTGCTGGAAAAGCGCAGCAGGTCAGGCAGCATCCAAGGAACAGGAGAGTCGACATTTTCAGCTCTGGTTTCTAGTTCAGTTTGTTTGAGGCAATCAAAAGAATTCCTCATCAACACAGATGACATGAAATTCTTTTATTGCAACAGATTTGTTTAAATATTTTGAGTTTCAAAAAAATTAATGTATGAAATATGTAAAATTCACTAATCTTGTCACCCTTATTTCTGTCAATTATGAATATATAAGAATTGTTTTTGTGCCTACAAAAGGAATTTGGATAAGCTATAATCTATGGAAATGTCAACACTTATAATCAGAACTTTCAAGCAGTTTATTACAAAGTATAACACATCAAACGATCTTGGTGTCTACAATAAAGATATAATTATGATTATGGTATAAGTATCATCAGAGAACATAGCTAATACTAAAATTTTTGCCCTTGGTCTTCCTCAGTAATATGAGTGTAAGACATTGCTGCCATTTAGAATTTAAAGCACTAATAAGCATAAACCTATTATCTACCTTAATCCAAAGAAGCCAAATAGACAAAAGGTTGCTTTTTTTTCATTTTATTTTTCCCTTTCATTAACTTTGTATCTCTGTCTCTTTATGTCTCCATTTCTGTCTCTTTATTCTTGGCATGCTTTCCTACGAGATAATATAATAACATCACTTCAGCTCTTTTGGTAGATTGCCAGGATTCTGATGCTGTACCATGAGATTGAGGGCCCTTCCTTATGTATTCTTCGGGACTTATGAGGTCTGCATCTGTACTACTGCATGATTTAAAAGGAAGAGAAATTGTAAATTCCAATAACATCAGAAACCTGCCCACTTTGCTTGGCAATTCATTTCCAAGGACATTATTGATGGCAGGAATGTTTGTCTCCAATAGCCAGGAGCTATATTGGTACAGACCTTGCATTAAGAATAACTATAATTTTAACAGTACACACCATGTCCTAGTCTGCTACCCCACACATCAGATCTTGTTATCACATAGTCTGCCATTACACACTACCTATTATTAGTCACTAACAATCTCCATTAACAGCTATTCACCCTCCTAGCTAGATCGTTATCCACTCCTTTAACTTTCCAACTGTCCTTCTCTTTGTTTGGGCTTTATCCCCATCAATCATTTACTCCTTAAACCCTCCCCCCATCCTGTCTTCTGAATGTAAACTAACATTTTCCTAGCTTCCATCGGTTCTGCGGAAGGATCACTGGACCTGAAACATTAACTCTGATATCTCTTCACAGATGCTGTCAGACCTGTTGAGCTTTTCCAGCAACTTCTGTTTTTGTTTCTGATTTACAGCATCTGCAGATCTTTTGGTTTACATTTAATTTAGTGTAGTTTTGTTTGCTGGCTTAGATCACATTCCTTATCACATTTACTCAGATATATGGTCGGTGGAATATTTTAGGTAAAATGCCAACAAACAATGTGAAATGGTAGGCTGCTGGCGTCAGATTGATTAAGTCCGTGCACGTGTCTGGGAAAAGAGACATTAGGTTTAATCACCCTGACTTACATTTCCTCTGATAAATGGCTTGTAAAATGCCCGTACAAATCACTATAGGCATTTTCCTTTGTAGAGGAAGCCTTTTGCCCAGTATAAGATATACAGTTTCTCAGAATAAATTGCACATATAATTTTTGGAATGAGGCTTCCTGATATGAAATGTCCAGAAATAGAAGTTGCAATGATTCCTTGTCAAGATTAAAGTCGTTTTAGGATTCTATTGTGAAAAAGATATATGTTCTGTTTTTAACCTCATTCTTGATGAGGAAAGTTTATCTGTATATCTCAGCAGGTTCCAAAATATTTTCACTCAGTGAATTACAGTTTGAACTGTTGCTATATAAGCAAATGCAGCAACAAATTTTGTGCACACTGGAGTGCAGCAAAAGACAAATTTGATGAATGAGTATTATTGATTGTTATATTCATGTTATTTGAATGAGAAAAATAGGCTCCTAGAGAGCACTTGTTCTCAAACAGTACCATGGTATCTTTTTTAACCAGCTGACCAAAGAAATGGATTTCGATTTTTAAAAAAAAGAAATTCAACTTTGGTAGAAACACATTACAGGCATTAACAGATTGGCTGCTGACTATACATTATATGTAATTTTCTTTTACATTGATGTCAAAAGGCAGCATGTGTAACAAGTTTATTTCTTAAGCATTTTGAGTTTTCAGCCAAGAGTTTTAATCTTCTATCTCTAACAATGCAGCACTTTCTCAGCTTTAGACTGAAACTTCAGACTAAACGATGAACTAAAATTCTGAAGATGGAGCCTATAGTTGGAAGCTACCAACAGGCTTTAGCTATCAGGAGATTAGGGTCTCAAATAAGTTGCACCCATGGAGGCTAGTTTCTACCATGAAGCATAAGATTCAAGGTATTTATATTTGTGTATTTCCTGGCTCCAAAAGAGTCCTGAACATTGTTGCCAGCACTTCTGAATTACTTAGCTAGCCTTCCCCATCTCCCCAGAAGCAACCTCCAGCCAGCTAAAACAGCACCCCAAAATTGATGTGCAAGATACTGGTGCAATGTGCACGTACTAATCTCCTGATGCAAAAGCAAAATACCTGAGATGCTGGAAATCTGGAATAAAAAACAGAAAATGTTACAAGTATCAAATCAGGCAGCATAGTGCAGAATGGTGACTCAGTGGTTAGCACTACCTCACGGGACCCAGGTTCGAATCCACCCTCTGGTGACTGTGTCTAAAATTTGGACGTTTTCCCCGTGTCTGTGTGGGTTTCCTACTGATGTTCCAGTTTCCTCCCACAGTCCAAAGATGTGCAGATTAGGTGCATTGGCCATGCTAAATTGCCCACAGTGTTCAGGGATGTGCAGGGAAGATGGACTAGCCATGGTAAATGCGAGGCTACAGGGATGGGAGGTGTGGGATTTAAGTGGGATGTTGTTTGGAGATTTGATGGGCTGAGTGGCCTGCTTTCCAAACTGTAGGGATTCTATGATTTTATGTTTAGACAGGAGTTAGCATTTCATTAGAACTGAGGAAAGATAGAAATGTAATAGTTTTGGATCAAGTGAAAAGGTGGATGGGAGAAGAAGAATCCAAAGGGAAAGTCTGCAGTAGAATGGAGAGCAGGTTAGAATAAATAGCAAAAGGTGTCATGGTATGATAACCAGAGGAAGTGGTAATCAGCGATCTAAGCTGTATGGCCATGCAACCGCTGGAAAGCTCAGTGCATGCTGATCAGCATGCCAATAAATGGCTTCCATATGGACCTTGGAAATCCCACAGCAGCAAAATAAATTACAGGCAATGCTGGTAATCAGTACAGGCAGTCCCCAGGTTACAAACGAGTTCCATTCTTGAGTCTGTTTGCAAGTCAATTTGTATGCAAGTCAGAACCCATGCAGGACGTTATAACATAATAAACAGGAATGAAACATAAAGGAAGCAGAAGTTGAAAAACTGAACTCAATATTGATTCCAAAAGGTTGTAGAGTGCCAAGATGAAAGATGAGGTACCGTTCCTCAACTTTGCAATGAGCTTCTTTCGAACCATGAGCAGAAAGGTCAGAGCGAGAGCAAGCAGAAGAATTGATATTGACCACCAAACTCAGGATCATGCTTGCGGATTGAACAGAGGTGTCCTACAAAGTGGTCACCCAGTCTGTGAACACAGTATGCTAAATTGAAACAAATTCAAGTAAATTGCTGTTTCATTTGGAAGGAGTATTTGGAGCCTTGTTTCGTGAGAAGAGCGGAGATAAAAAGGCAGATGTTGCATTTCCTGCCTCACGTGAAAAGGGATTTAGAAAATGTATGGGTTTTTGGAATGATAGTTCAGTCTACTCTTCAATCATATGAAGGTCACATTTTCTGTAATCTCCTCCAACCACACACTCTCTGAGAGACCTATGCTCTCCAAATTTGGCCCTGTGCATTCCTAATTATGATTGTCCCCATTCGTGGCTGTACCTTCAGTTTCCTAGGCCCTGTGTTGTTGCATGCCCTTTCTGCAACTCTCTGCTACTTCTCTTCACTTTTCTCCCTCAATAAACTTCTTAAAACCTAGCTACTTGACCAGGCTTTTGGTCATCTAACCTTGTATTACATTATGTTGGTCAGTGTCATACAATTCTCCTTTGAAACATCTTAGGATATGTCATTACATAAAAGGTGCTATACAAATATGTTGTTGGTAATGGCTCCATTATCAGAGTGATCTGGGATAGCAACCCAATGGTATCACTAAGATATGTGAATACTTAACTGAGTGATTGTTCAGAAGCACGCTAATCATAGTAAACGCTGTTAACAACACCACTTTGAAAGTGCACCATAGAGATCAAGACTCCGTGTTGACTGATTGACTGACTGCATCAGCCAAAATGATATCAAGTATGTTTGTAGGCACTGGCACAACTACCTGTGAATGACAATGGAAAATGTCTGGACCTGCTGCGAGAGGCTGATTTGTTCCATCTGATGTAAGAAGTTCTGAAACACACTGTAACATACAGCAGGCCCATGGGCTAGTAATAAGCATCAGTGGCGTGAAACTTGGTTCTCTCTTCAGCAAGCAATTTTGGATTATGGAGATGAGGGTGTAGAGTTGCAGAAAGTGCAATTTTTATTACAACCAGATCCTGCAGAAATACCTTCATTTAGCAAATATGAAATGTGGAATCATGTGTTGGACTGGCTTACCAAACCTGCACAATGTACACTGAATGTACACAGAAGCTGCCTGCCTTTCTTTCTTCACTAACATTTCCCTATCAGCCACAAGCTGCATCCCTTACATTCTGCATTAAAGTGTAACATAAGGCAGAAAAAGCCTGAGCCTCCACTGCTGCAATGCTACCTGAATCTGAATGCTAAAGTTCCCACCTGGATCGCCATTGCTCAATTATTTGGAACAATAAGGTAAAAACAATGACTGCAGATGCTGGAAACCAGATTCTGGATCAGTGGTGCTGGAAGAGCACAGCAATTCAGGCAGCATCCGAGGACAGGCAAAATCGACGTTTCGGGCAAAAGCCCTTCATCCGGAATAAAGGCAGAGAGCCTGAAGCATGGAGAGATAAGCTAGAGGAGGGTGGGGGTGGGGAAGAGAGTAGCATAGAGTACAATAGGTCAGTGGGGAAGGAGATGAAGGTGATAGGTCAGGGAAGAGAGGGTGGAGTGGATAGGTGGAAAAGGAGCTGGGCAGGTCGGACAAGTCCGGACAAGTAGAGTTGCTGGAGGTTAGAAACTAGGATGAGGTGGGGGAAGGGGAAATGAGGAAACTGTTGAAATCCACATTGATGCCCTGGGGTTGAAGTGTTCCGAGGCAGAAGATGAGGCGTTCTTCCTCCAGGCGTCTGGTGGTGAGGGAGCGGCGGTGGAGGAGGCCCAGCACCTCCATATCCTCGGCAGAGTGGGAGGGGGAGTTGAAATGTTGAGCCACTGGGCGATTTGGTTGATTGATGCGGGTGTCTCTGAGATGTTCCCTAAAGCGCTCTGCTAGGAGGCGCCCAGTCTGCTTCCTGATGAAGGGCTTTTGCCCGAAACGTCGATTTTGCCTGTCCTCGGATGCTGCCTGAATTGCTGTGCTCTTCCAGCACCACTGATCCAGTATTTGGAACAATAGTCTAAGGAGACATTGTGTGTACTCAACACAGATGCTCCTGCTGCAGTTGTACTGGCTCCATCAAAAGTGAATGTTTGCAATTAAGTCCTAACTCCTTAGATGATAAGATCAATTTCCCACCATCAGGTGGCATTTGTATATATGGGTGGCAGAAGTATTCAGCTGGAAGCAGAGGACCAGCTTGACAGATTTAAGCAATTGAGTTTTTGAACTGTCACATATTTTGAATCAGTAGAGATGAATTGGGAAGAAGACATTTATTTCAAAAAGTAGCATAATTAATGAGATCTAAATGTACATACAGTACAACCTCGATTATCCGAATTTTGGATTATTCAAACAAGATCTCAAGGTCCCATAAAAATGCTACGCTTTGTTTGGATAATGGATTGTTCAAATAATTAATTATTCGAACAGAATACTTCCCACATGTCTCGTTCGGATAATAGAGGTTGTTCTGTACATAAGTTTCTTTCTACTTGATGGTGAGAAATTAATCTTGTCATCTCAGGAATTAGGACTTAATTGTTTCAGTTTAATTTAATGATGAATACCTGATTTTTGGACTCCCGCCCAATTAAGTAAGCATGCTTGCCATTATCAGGAGAAAGTGTGGACTGCAGATGCTGGAGATCAGAGCTTAAAAATGTGTTGCTGGAAAAGCGCAGCAGGTCAGGCAGCATCAAAGGAACAGGAGAATCGACGTTTTGGGCATAAGCCCTTCTTCAGGAATTATTGACGTTTCGGGCATAAGCCCTTCAGGAGCTCCTGAAGAAGGGCTTATGCCCGAAACGTCGATTCTCCTGTTTCTTTGATGCTGCCTGACCTGCTGCGCTTTTCCAGCAACACATTTTTAATGCTTACCATTATTCTCAACACCCCCCAGGGAGGAGAGAATTCCGTCCTTACATTTTTGATTCCATCTTCTAGGGTTTCAGATTTGATTGTGCCTTGTGAGACTTTAAAAAATCTTCCAGAACTTTGTCCCTCATTTAATCATTCTCACCTTCTCAACTTGCCTTATGCAAATATTTCTTTTGCACAACTCGACTACTTTTTGGATCAGTCAAAATCTGAATCTGTCATGCCAATGAAATAATGTAGCAAACTTTGACGTAAACAAGCCATATTTGTCTGAAATTTAACTGATTCTGGTATTAGTACCAAAAAGGAAAAATCTAGGATAGAATTCCAGCAGAAATAAATAGATAAGCTCAGTAAATATATGACTGAATTTATTTCCCATCAGTAGGTTATTGGCGGAGTTGGATCAACAAACACCATGTGACTCAGCTGCTAACCTGCTGCCAAAACTTCCTGGGTCCTCGGTTGATATGGTTTTTCAGTGATGCCCAAGATAGTCCTGCCCTGAAAAGGATGCAAAGAAGAAAGGAGCCTTGAAATTACTGCCTGCCCTCTGAGTGGTGTACTGCAGAAATGCTATTTGGGCAACATACTATAGTCCAAAGAATTATCATGAATTTGTACTACTATAGACTTTTAAGGCTTGCTGACCACACAGTTCCTCTCTACAATTCAGTGTGTGTCAATTTCTGAGTGATAATTGTAACATTTGAATATCAAATGTGGAACTTGCTTAGACAGAGTAGTTGAAGTGAATTGAATAGATGCATTAAAGGGAAGTTAAGCAAGCATTTGAGACAGAAGGAAATGAAGGGCGTTAACTGAGAGATTCAGTTGAGAAAAGATGAAAGGAAGCTGGGGTGGGGCATAAACATTGACCTGGAGTAGTTTGTCTACCCTATGTAAACCCATGTAATGCTGAACCCAAAGATACAGGTGGATTCTGCTCACCTCATGTGAAATGTAAACTGAATGAAGTGTACTACATTGAGAGGAGGAATACAGCTTTAACTTCCATATATGTACTGTCTTCCACATTGTCAGCCTGTCCAAAAACATGTCATAGCTAGTGTTCCCTCTAATTTCTTTTCTTCTATATGGAGCTCTGAGGACTATGCACAATAGTGACTTCCAGAACCAGAAGTCAATGCTGTGATCCATGTCAGCTGATCATATTGGAGTGGCTGCACGATACTCAGCTACACATTCCACACAGGAAACATGTCATAGAGGCTGGTACTCTTCATTATGATGTAAACAAATTCCGAAACTAATTTTCAAAGTGCAAGGTCTTCAAACAGCAAATAGATGAATGACCAGCTAATCTTCTTTTGGTACAGTTTGTTGAGATCAACTTTAGTAAAGTCATAGGAAGACAATTCCCTAATCTGTTTGGAATAGTTGTTTGGGATTTTTTTTGGCCATCTGTCAAGACAGAGAACATCTTCGTGTCCATCTGAATGTTCAGCAATGCAGCACTCCCTCAGCACTGCATTGAAGTGTCAGTCGAGATTCTGTTCCACTCCTGGAATGGCACTTGAATCCATTATCTGACTTGGAGATTATGGTGCTACTAATGTGCCAAAGATGACACCTATAGATGTCGATCTCAATGTATAATACATTCCTGTGCAATAAATAACGTGTGCAGTTACCCTTCCTCCTATTCAGTGTTGCAGCTCTGTGAAAACAATCTTCACTATATAATGGTAAAAATTAAGGCTACATATGAAAAAACTTAGCATCATCCAGACAGTTTATTACATTTGTACCAGACTGCAAAATCAGCCGAGCATTCCAGTATTTGACCTTTAATGGTATTTAAAGGTAAGCAGCTCAGTTGGCTGCACAGTTGGTTTGTGATGCAGAGTGATACCAAGAGTGTGGGGTTCAATTTCTACACCAGCTGAGGTTACCTGAGGGTTGGTGACCCTCCAGTTAAACCACCACCAGTTGACTTGCTATCTAATGAGAGAGTAACCCTATGGTCTGGAATGACTGTGGTCACCTTTTATTCAAAGCATAAAGGTATGTGTTAACCTCAAAATGGTTTAAATATTAAAAAGGAGAATGCTCCCCTGCTCACGCCACTGAACAGTCCAACGTGATGTTACACAAAATGGAATGTCACCTCCACAGACTTTCCACAAGCTCTGAGTGAGTTATAATCTCTGCTTGTCCCTTTTAAGTCCTTTCCACTTGATTATATTATTAAATGTAAAGTGAAAAGGTATTGCTTAATTTTAATCATCAATAGTAAAAACACTCAGCCAAAATTTACAAACCACTTTTTAAAAGTAAGTTCATGTGGTCAGTGGTGTAGTGAATTAGCATGCTTTTACATTTTTTTCTCTGTCGCACTTGGGGTTTAACTTGGTCCAAAAGCCTTCTTTTCTCTTTGTTATAATCCAATTACTGTCTCAGTTCAGTTGCTCATGATCAGAGTCCACAAAAAAAAACTTATCTTCATTCTGACACATTGACATCATCTTAAATTCATTCAGAGGCTAGTGGGGAAAGTGTGAGAGTTCATTTTAGTGCAAGATCTACGCCTGTGTCATTCCATCTCTACCATACCTAATCCAAATCATATTCTTGCCCCAGGGTTCACCAATGTTATGAATGTTCTATATGCTTGACTTAACTCCTCTACCTTTCAAAAATGTTATAATCTCATTCCTCAAAAAACCCACCCTTGAGTCATCTGGTTTCTCCTTATCTCACCCATTTTTTCAAATGTGGTTCTTGCTAATGCTATATGTGTCATTTCTGTGCTTGTTTCTCCGATTAACCATCCTTTGAATCTCTTCAGTCTATATTTTCATCTTGTACTTCTATCACTGACACCATCCTGATGACAAAGTCCCCTATGACATCCTTTGTTATGGCATATTGTCCCTCTATCACTGCCAAACCATTTCTGCCTCCATAAGGCCACTCAAATTATTTCAATGTTTACTTGCGGAAATGTAATGACTGTTTTCTAACAATGGCTTCTCCATCCACTTGAAACGGTAATTTTAGAGATTCCTACATGGAATTCTTAGAATCTAACTTTAGTCACGCTTCTTTTCAATATCGATCTTCAATATTATTACTTGAATTTAGAAATCAGAAATCGTTGTATGCTAATCACTTTAAACTACAGATGAACTGGAACTTCTACCTGAACACTGGAAAAAAACAAAACAAACTTACTAACCTCCCACCAAAATGTTACTACCTTGTTTAGCCACTATCTATATTTCTTCTGACTGTTCATTTAGGCAACATTAAACAGTGGAAAGTGAGGACTGCAGATGCTGGAGGTCAACTCTCCTGCTCCTCGGATGTTGCCTGACCAGCTGTGCTTTTCCAGCACCACACTCTTCAACTACATTAAACAGTGTGCAATCTTAGTACCTTGTTTTGTCCAGAGCCAAAATGAAAATTTTACTGCTTGCCACCATTGAGATCACTTACCCCCATCTCAGCAATACTTTCTAATCTCATCCTTATCCATCACGTAGAGCTTCTTGGAGCTTTCATAGAACATAGAACATAGAACAATACAGCACAGAACAGGCCCTTCGGCCCACGAAGTTGTGCCAAACATTTGTCCTAGCTTAAGCACCCATTCATGTACCTATCCAATTGCCACTTAAAGGTCACCAATGATTCTGACTCTACCACTCCCACAGGCAGCGCATTCCATGCCCCCACCATTCTCTGGGTAAAGAACCCACCCCTGACATCTCCCCTATACCTTCCACCCTTCACCTTAAATTTATGTCCCCTTATAACACTCTGTTGTACCCGGGGAAAAAGTTTCTGACTGTCTACTCTATCTATTCCTCTGATCATCTTATAAACCTCTATCAAGTCACCCCTCATCCTTCGCTGTTCCAACGAGAAAAGGCCGAGCACTCTCAACCTATCCTCGTACGACCTATTCTGCATTCCAGGCAACATCCTGGTAAATCTTCTCTGCACCCTCTCCAAAGCTTCCACATCTTTCCTAAAGTGAGGCGACCAGAACTGCACACAGTACTCCAAATGTGGCCTAACCAAAGTCCTGTACAGTTGCAACATCACTTCATGACACTTGAATTCAATCCCTCTGCTAATGAACGCTAATACACCATAGGCCTTCTTACAAGCTCTATCCACCTGAGTGGCAACTTTCAAAGATCTATGAACATAGACATCAAGATCCCTCTGTTCCTCCACCTCACTAAGAAACCTACCGTTAACCCTGTATTCCGCATTCTTATTTGTCTTTCCAAAATGGACAACCTCACACTTGGCAGGGTTGAACTCCATCTGCCACTCCTCAGCCCAGCTCTGCATCATATCCAAGTCCCTTTGCAGCTGACAACAGCCCTCCTCACTATCCACAACTCCACCAATCTTCGTATCATCTGCAAATGTACTGACCCACCCTTCGACTCCCTCATCCAAGTCATTAATACATCATTTGCCTATTTATTGCTAGCACCAAAATTCTACAATACAGAATACATGGAATACAGGGAGAACTAGCCATTTGGTTACAGAACTGACTCAAAGGTAGAAGACAGAGGGTGATGGTGGAGGATTGTTTTTCAGACTGGAAGCCTGTGACCAGTGGAGTGCCACAAGGATTGGTGCTGGGTCCACTACTTTTTGTCATTTACATAAATGATTTGGATATGAACACAGGAGGTATAGTTAGTAAGTTTGCAGATGACACCAAAATTGTAAATGTAGTGGACAGCAGAGAAGGTTACCTCAGATTATAACAGGATCTTGACCAGATGGGCTAATGGGCTGAGAAGTGGCAGATGGAGTTTAATTCAGATAAATGCGAGGTGCTGCATTTGGGAAAGCAAATCTTAGCAGGACTTATATACTTAATGGTAAGGTCCTAGGGAGTGTTGCTAAACAAAGAGACCTTGGAGTGCAGGTTCATAGCTCCTTGAAAGTAGAGTTGCAAGTAGATAGGATAGTGAAGAAGGCGTTTGGTATGCTTTCCTTTCTTGGTCAGAGTATTGAGTACAGGAGTTGGGAGGTCATGTTGCAGCCATACAGGACATTGGTTAGGCCACTGTTGGAATATTGCATGCAATTCTGGTCTCCTTCTAGCGGAAAGATGTTGTGAAACTTGAAGGTTTCAGGAAAGAGTTACAAGGATGTTGCCAGGGTTGGAGGATTTGAGCTATAGGGACGGGATTGTTTTCCCTGGAGCATTGGAAGTCGAGGGGTGACCTTATAGAGGTTTATGAAATCATGAGGGCCATGGATAGGATAAATAGACAAAGTCTTTTCCCTGGGGTGGGGGAATCCAGAACTAGAGGGCATAGGTTTAGGGTGAGAGAGGAAAGATATAAAAGAGACGTAATGGGCAACTTTTTCACACAGAGGGTGGTACGTGTCTGGAATGAGCTGCCAGAGGAAGTGGTGGAGGCTGGTACAATTGCAACATTTAAAAGGCATTTGGATGGGTATATGAATAGAAAGGGTGCTGGCAGGCGGGACTAGATTGGGTTGGGATATCTGGTCAGCATGGATGGGTTGGACCGAAGGGTCTGTTTCCATGCTGTACATCTCTATGAATCTAATACACAAAATATAAATCATTCAAGCATTTGCCACCCCAATCCCATCTTAAAGTATAATATGCTCACCCACCACTTCAATTCTTTTTGACCTCAGCAGCTCCCTGTTTCCCCAGTTTAACGGTAAACTCTTCCTGAGCTTTGACTTCTCACCTCTGCAAATCACCCACGCTCTTACTCTTGCCAATTCTTACCTCTCCACTACACGGCCTCTTCTTCCATTCACTCCCTACAACCCCACCCACCAGTTCACTCTGCTCTCAGGTCTGCTACTGATGGTCCTAATCTCTGGAATTTATACTTTAGAGCACTCCTTCACATCTTGTTGCCTCCGACTCAACTTTAAAAGCCACTTTAAAATTATGCTTCCAATTTTCTTCCTTTAAATCCTCAATTGCTGCACAGTGGTCAGTCTCCATGAAGCACTTTGGGAACTGTTCTACAATAATCATTTTATAAAATGGTGTTTTATTGTTCTATATTGAAGCCATTGGAATTTTTGGCCTGAGATGCTCAACTATTTACCGTATTTGACACACTTGAACAAATGGATAATATTTCCTTCCCTCTACTTCTAACTAATTGAATATCTTTAAATCACCTTTGCTCCTTCCAGTCAGCTGCAGACTGATAACTATATATTGTCTATTCCATTGTCTGGCCTCCTAACATGCATCTGTAATTCAACAGTTGAGAAAGGATTAGCACCAGTGCCTACTGTGCCAAATGTGCTTGCTGTACCAAGCAATTCCAACTCAATGAACTGTTACAATGATAATGATTGCAGCAGCTGTAACAAATGCACAATCTTGGCCAAAAATTCAGCTTTTCTAGTTCTTTCCACTCCACCAATGATGGAAAATGTGCTCAATATGCCTAATCTGTCACAGTGCTAACAGAGTGCCACTTACACAATTGTGCCAAGTTTACAAATTGCAGGTTGTTTTTCATTGTTCCACTGGAATTATTTTTATTTAATTCCCTGTAAGCAATAGTCTGCATCACCATTAATTTTCCTCATTGCATTCTTGCAAATGTGGCAACAAACAAAATCATAAGTACAATATTACCGCAACTTTGTAAGTAGAAAAGCAGAAATGAGGAAATAACTCACGAAGTGATCAAAAACAAGCAAACATGTACTTCAAGAAATATAATATTGTGACCCTTGTTTATAAACCAAATTATAAAATTTGCTATAAAGCACAGTCTTCTTCATTCAGTAATGTATCATTAGAAGCTCAGAATTAGAGAATGTTTCCTAATTTTTAGTTATCTCATACCTGGATGCAAATTTGATAGAAGGAGAATGTATCTTCTTCGTTTAGCTCTCAGGATCCGAAATGAAACAGACCTGGGACTCTCAAACTAAGCGTTGAAGCATAGGTCTGTGGAATGTACTTAACCATGATCTAGGCCAATTAATTGTGGCACTCAGAATCACAGGAAATAGCAATATTTTGATAATGCAGTTCTTGAAGCTATTTTGCTGGAGTGGTTATGGCTTATTGTAGATGCAGAATAGAGGGGTTGAACAAATTTAATTGACCTAATATTGACATGACATCTCTCAACAGATCTACTCATTGTTAATGAAAGCAAAATACTGTTGGAAATCTAACACAAACACAGAAAATGCTGAAGAAACTCAGCAGGCCTGGCAGCATTTGTGGACACAGAAATAGTGTTCACATTTTGAGCCCACTATGACATTTTCGGTTTAAATCAGTAACAGAAGACTGTCCATAATATTTTGTAGCATTTGTGACGGCTAAAATTGGGAAAAACAACTTTTCCATTCTCCAGCATAATGTCCCTTATCTTATGAATTCATGGAAACCACAAAACAGGTAATTATTCAGTCTTTAATACAAGTTCTTCAATTTGAAAGTGAAGAAATAAGGCAGGGAACCAGTACAAATTATTGTTGTGCTATAACCTAATGATTCAAAATTCTGATGTATACACAACATGACAATGGAGGAATTTGGAATATGGGGTGATAAATATGACTCTTTGGGCATAATTATAACGGTGCTTTGAAGGACCAGCTGATGGAACAGCTCTTCCAACAAGGAAACTAGCCCTCTATCTTTATTGAGGATTTGGTCAGCTGCATTGGAATGAGTAAGTCATGACCTGATCCATTTTCTGGTCTGTTGTTTTTAAATTTTACATTTCTCATACTGTTCTGTTTTGTGGCCATTGCTTTACAACTAAGTGACATATGATCATTTCAAAGAGCATTAAATGACAATCATACAGTCTTCAACTGGAGTTACACAGAAGGCGGAAGAATGGAAAGACACTTTTTTTTCCCTTGAACGACATTAGTAAATTGGTTCTTTTGTAACATTTATTTTGCAATTTTTACGGTTATATTTATGTATCCATACTTCTAAACAGGTCTGCTCAATGTTAATGAAAGCAAAATTTGGAAATCTAACGCAAACACAGAAAATGCTGGAGAAACTCAACAGGCCTGGCAGCATTTATAGACAGAGGAACAGCATTAACATTTTGAAAACAAAAAAAACTTAAAGCCCAGGAACAGGCCCTTCATCCCTCCAAGCCTGTGCTGATCCAAATCCACTGTCTAAACCTTTTGCCCAATTCCTAAAGATCTGTATTCCTCTGTTCCCCAACTACTCATGCATCTGTCCAGATGCCCTTAAAATAATCTACCGTGCCAGCCTCTACTACCTCTACTAGCAGTGCATTCCAGGCACCTACCACCCTGTGTAAAATATTTTCCGCGTGTATCCCCCTTAAACTTTTCACCTCTCACCTTGAAAGCATGACGTCTCATTATTGAATCCCTCACCCTTGAGTCCAGAATGAGATCTTCAGATCAAATGAATAACAGGAGAAGACAGTCCATAACAGGCAGAGAGAGGCCAGACAGATGGAGGGCAGCTGGACATTATGCTCCTAACCCCAATCCTGACCTTCTCATGAAAATACCAGGACTGCTCCTGCAGGGATACTCTGACATAGATAACAGTCAACTGATTAAGTATCACACTTCATCCCACTGCAATTTTTATTTTAACCCTGCAGTCAATTTCATTCAGTACACACCATTTCTAACCATTGGCTATGAAGCCTTCTCTCTCATTTCTCTTGAAGGTTAGGATAGTCAGTATATCTACTACCATCATTGTGAAACACTCAACTCTAGAGAAACTACCTACTCGACCTCTGAGGACCAAAATACCAAAGTAGCACTGATAAAGCTGCCTCCTGCATTCTGCACCAGCTCAGATACTGACACTTTGGTGGGAATGTTAAACTTAGAGAGTGTGGGAGCACAAGTTTGTGAGCACCTTGCTGCAATAGTTCTGTATCTGACTGAGAAAGAAGCACCCAGGCTGCTGACACTAACAGCACTGCCAGAGACCAAGCACAACTCAGCTCCAGGCAGGAGAGTATCCTGTGTTGACAGCAATCAGTAATGTCTTTCAAATGTACAGGGAGGGACAGGAGCAGCAGGCAAGTATGTGGGATGCAATGGCCTTCTTTTCCCTCCCTGTTTTCCCAAGGTCAGTCAAAGATAAATAGCAAGCAAAAATGGAGGTGATTGGTCTCCTTAAAAATGATATCTGAATGACTCACCTTCTGAAAATGGATCTGTTATCAGTTAACTGGCAAGCTTTGTTTAAATTTTAAATCTGGCAGGTTGACTCTGCTTTGTCAAGGCTTTACCCTTAGAAATGAACAAGAGAATGGCTGTCACCCATTTTGTTGAGTTGATACAGGCACAGTGTGTGCACATGTTATTTCTGTCTGCAAAAGACAGGACCGTGTCTATTAAAGGGGTGGCACGGTGGCTCAGTGTTTCCATACTGTAGGGAATCTAATCTAATCTAATCTAGCACATGTAGTACAAGCACCACATTCTTCACACACTCAGGCTTGTTTAGTTTGTGGTAACTGTCAGTCATTATTAAACTAGTGGATGCTCTATGGCAATGCCTCTATCAATCAGAGCCCACTTACCAATAAGTCAGCAGTCTTTTCTCATACCTTTTAAAAGTTGTTTTTCTTTTACATTGGTATTCATGTGAGTTGTCCTGATGTATGTAAGATTTAAAAAGCTTTAACAAAAAGTGTTGTGTTTCAGCAATACTCAAACATAATAATATTGAGCAAATTATGAATCCAGCGCAAACTCTCTCACAGAAAACCAAGATGTAAATATCCACTCGTGCCATTGTTCCTCTCCCTTGTTCGTGAAAAATAGCTGTCTTTGGGAATTGTATGTACTGATAAAGATTTTTCAACTAGTGAGAGCCAAAAGAAACATATTTCTTTTTGTTTTAATTTTTACTTTTGTGTTAGAAATATCTTTTTATTGGATATTGTAATGTTAGAGGTCACGAGAAGCTTTGAAGTTCGTCAAGCTGCAAACACTTACTGCAGTTGTATTCACTTCTAATCACGCTGGTGTCCAGTCCACATGTACAGTGACAAGACGTCACCAATCCTGCCATTGTGTTTGTAAAGTTTACTTCTTACAGTAAACCGTAGTTAACCCACCTCTATTCCACTTTGAACCAAATTTCCGACAGTATCCTCAAATGGCCTTTCTCGTTCTGCTGCAACCTCACACTGAATCTGCTCCTTTTGGACTTTATGCTGTTGTGGACCAGGCCTGACCCCTCAAAACAATTTTAATCAGGTAGCCTAGACTGTAAATTTGCTATTTGTTTTAGATAAGTGTATAGTCGATGTTCCTGGAGTGAAGAGCTGTCCATCTGCCAAGTTTCAAACAAACAATTTATTTACAAAATTATGGAATGAAACATAAAGAACAGAAAATAGAATACCGAATAATTTATCCTATCCGACAGACTATCCTGACTTAATGATGCTGTTTCGAAAACACATCGCTTAGCACAAAGAGTAAAAATGAAACAAACTAGGGCTTACAGGCTTGAAGTTAGAGAGAGGGAGAGGGAGAGAGAGTACCTGGCTGAACTTGCCCCAGCAGCCTTTCTTCACACAAACTGCTGCTGAACAATCAAAAACTCTTATTCGTTAAGAAGGCTCACTACACAGCTGGCTGGTCACTCCCCTTTGATTATACCATTTTTTTAAGACATGAAAGCCTTAGGGCAGAGGCATTATCTGTTAGGTGTAAACATAAAGGGCCCCAATAAACCTTCCAAACCCAGCCTAGTTGGAGCCTGGCCAATTGCCCCCTCAAGAAACTCAAGGGCATAGTAACCTTGTAAAAAGACCAGCATTGGGACACTGTCATTTAGGATTCGACCAGCTTGGTCAATACTGTTGTCATTGAATTGCCCCACCCATAATACATTTTGTGCTCTTTCTACCCCTCAGCACTTTCTGTAAGTGTTATTCAACATGGAGGAGTATTAATTCATCAGCCAAGGGTGCATGAAGGACAGTCCATAATAAGCAGCAGGATGTTTCCTTGACAATGTTTGACCTGATGCTATGGAACTCCACAGTTTCCAGAGCCAATATTAAAGAGTCCTAGGGCAACTCCCTCCTGACTGTATGTAGTCAGTTCTGCTAGAAGCAGTAATTCTGTTTTCATGCAATCTCATGTTATAAGAAAATCACGCAATAGCAGCGCCATTTAAACTAATGGTGTCAGAATTGTGTTAGAACCACTACATACTTTGAAAGTTCATGCTGTGGAAATAGTGTCCCCAATTTGTCAATCGCATAACAGCAAATTCATGTTAACAAAAGCGCATTATAGCAGAACGACCTGTACCTCAGAGCTACCACTCCTTGGAGGGATGGTGATGATGTTGCTTGGACATTGTTTGTAAGCTATGATTCTGTGTGTATGACTGTGTCAGACTGTTGCTTTTCTCGTCCGTGAGACAGCTCTCCCAAATTTGACACTGGCAGATGTTGGAAAGGAGGACTTTGTAGTATTGGAAGCTATCCTTTCTGGTGCCCTAGTATTAGCTAGGTGGCCCATCCAGTTTCATAACTGTTAGAAAGAGGACAAATAATACAACTGAGTGGCTTGTTTGGACATTTCAGAAGCAGTTAAGAGTCAGCCATTGTGGGTCTACAGTTAGTGAACCAGATGGACAATGATTTTATGGTCATCATTAAACTTGTAATTCCAAGTTTTTATTGGATTCAAATTCCACAGTCTGCCATGAAAATTACCTGGGTCTCTGGCTTATTAGTCCAACAACCAGTAGACAAAATACAATACACAATACTAGGCTATTGCCTCGAGAAAGTGAGGACTGCAGATGCTGGCGATCAGAGTCGAGAATGTGGTGCTGGAAAAGCACAGCATGTCAGGCAGTATCAGAGGAGCAGGAGAATTGACGTTTCGGGAATAAGCCTCATTCCTGATGAAGGGCTTATGCCTGAAACATCCATTCTCCTGCTCCTCAGATGCTGCCTGACCTGCTATGCTTTTCCAGCACCACACTCTCAATCTTAGGCTATCGCCTCCCCAACATTGGAACAGCCAAAGGGTTAAAATATGATGCATGCTTTCTGAAGCTTCTTTTATTCCCCATCTTTTTTTTTGAATGTTTGTGATCCCCATTTTGAATGACTAGGTGTTTATCATTTTGCAGAAGACGTTACCAGAATTTCTGTGCTGAAGCGATATGACAAAACATTCAGTCATGGAATAACAGTGCCCCACAAGTGCACTACTGAGGCCACAGGGTGTGGTCCTCATAAGGCATTTTGATTTGTTTCTACTTTGTGCTAAGTCTTGTCAGCTTACCTGCTACAATTATAAAACTGTATTAGAGAAACAGCAATAATCCACATATCACCGTTACCGTGACACATTATAGCCAAAGGAGCTCAAATCTTTGGCTACTTCGTAATCCTATAAAGTGTTCAAATGACAACACCATGTACTATGTAATTTTAACTGCTGTCAAGCTGAAATAATTAGGTCTTTCTTTAACTTACTTAATCCTTCCAAACAATTCAAAATCCTATTACTAAATTAATTATAAATCCTGATCCAGCACACTACTTGTCCCAGAAAGCTTGATTGTGGAAAGAAGGAAATCCAATGTTTATTCTATGATCCTGTTGCTTTCTTGAATGCAAGGTAATGCAGATTTCTTTATTTTTGTGTGGAAACTGAACATGAGTAGAAATGTGCCTAATTATCTATCTATTCTGCACATTTAACAATTTCAAGTCAAGCCATCAATAAAATGCAATGTTGAACATTGTTTGAGATTTGGCATACTTCTGCTTTTGTTCTGTGGCGTATGTCTGACTGTGAAAATTATAAGATGACATTCATTTGAATTCCTTTTCTTTGCAAAGTATTTAATTGCTTTAACGAAAATGAATAAATGGCTTTTCATTAAAATACAAAAATGCACAATCAAAATTGTAATTAAAGAGTTAATACTCATATCACTTCTCAGTGGTAACCTCTCTTCCTTAAAATGATGTTTGGTGTTGTGATGTTGTTATAAGCATCTCCTGGTTGCTCAAAAGTCTCACCCTGGCATACTAGTCTCTGGTGCATTTCCTGGGAACAAAAAGTGGGTGGATAAGCAGGGCTGAATTTTTTAAAATATAACTTATTGAAGTGAGAATCATCAAGGCATTCAGTCTGATCAGCTAAAAGGTGAATATGGGTTCAACTGACAATATTGATGTAGTGCATTGAGAAAATATATTTTGTTTGCTTAGATTATATTGCATGTAAATCAGGCTCATGGCTGGAATATTGGTCTCTAAAATACTGCTGGTGCCAGCATTAAGGAAGTCCTAAGTTCACAAAGTGGCGCATGCAGCACTTCCAGCCACTTCTGGAGTGGCCTCCATGCTGAGAAGGATGATGTCGGCAGAGTTAACCTTGAAGGTTCTGAGAAGTCAGTTACATATCTGCCAGCAATTTGCTCAAAGGATTGAATCATCTACAATGATGAGGTCTTCAAATGTTGGAGGGCTGCTTAGCTGAATGATAATGGAACAACCCTCAGAAAATTGTCATTCGAAGAATAGCTGGAACCTTGAGGAAAAGTATTGAGAATTGTGGCATATCCTAAAATAAAGTAAATTAATTTTCAAGATTCTTGGAATGTACAAGAGAATACTTGTGGAAGAGTAAACAGAAGTACTTAGGTTAAGTAGCTATAAACTGTATTGTTATAGTGTTTGCTTTACATGAGTCAACTAACCCACTCCCACTCCTATTTTCTATGTTACTATGAAACTTATGGTGTAATTCTGACAGTTAATCATGGGGTTATGGATTTCTCTTTAACATTAATGGTATTGAACAGGGTGATAACAAAAACTGGGAATTTGTTTGGGATTTCAAATCCGCAAACTGGTATGTGTGCGTTGGGTTTGCTAGAGTTTAAGCTAATACATTTCATGACAACTTTTACTGTCCTTATGGAGAAGTAGAATGGTTTTGTCAATTGCTAAGGCTTTTTCTGGATAAAGAAGATTTTTCCCTGGATATTTGGCAAAAGTGAAAAATAAAGAGGCTAGTATCTAAAGACAAAAGATAATAGTTTACACTTTAAAGTAAACCTGGATTTAGCAGTGTAATATTTGAGATAGATTTATGAATTTAATCAGACAATGTGGGAGGATTGTTGTGTTTGCTGATGTGGGAAAATAATTATTTAAGTTTATTGTCTGTTGTAATGTTTTGAAAGCTACGAATGAAGATGCACCACACATATGGTTAAAATAATTTGAAACTGATAAAATGATCCCTTTAGCATAATTCTGCAAGAAAAGACACCAACGAAAACTTTTCCTTAATATTTTTATGCAAAAACAAGTCCAAGTATTTAATATTTAGTGTCTCTCTTTGGTTTTGTTTGCCTGGTCCACTGCTCCAAAATAGACAAGCAGGAGACTGGAAGAGCACAGCAAACTAGGCAGCATCAGGACATGGAGAAGTTGACGTTTCGGGTGCAACCCTGCTTCAGGGCTGGAGAAAAAGGGGTTATACCTGAAATGTCGACTTCTTCACCACCTGATGCTGTCGGGTTTGCTGTGCTCTTCCAGCCTCCTGCTTGTCTACTTGGGATTCCAGCATCTGCAGTTTTTTTGTCTCTAACTGATCCAGTGCTCCAAACAATACTATCCAATGGCTGTGGAAAGCTGCAGAGCTTCACTGGGTGAGACTGCAAATGGTATTTGAAAGATATAGTAGGGCTAGTCTGGGCCTTGAAGTCAAGACCTTTCTACCATGAATGTGCTGTAGCTGATGATTGACAACCTTAGAACGCCTCCACATATTGATAGCTTTCTTGAGAGTAAATTTTTCCTTTCTCAGCAGATTTGCTCTTGTGGCAGGAATTCTCATATCTAAAACAATTAGCCATCTGACAAGATTCTTATTCAGTTATCCAAACTCTCAGGATTCTGTTAGATATATCAGTGTGATCACATACTGATCAATTATTTACCTCTACCTGACATCTGATATTAAACACATACCATTCACACATAACATTAATATGGGTTTCAAAGCCTGAAACATGTCTGTGTTTGGCTTTCTCCTTCTTAGTAAAATCTAGGCTGCCATGCTGCTTGTAGCACACACTCCCTGGCACTGATAGCAGGTTCATATCTTGTATATGCCTAGGGCTTTTTTAATTAGTTCTGCAGCTGTTTCATAGTTTTGCCATTAAGTGTGCAGAAAATTGTAATTCTGCCTCGTATCTCTTTTCAGATCAACAGCAGCGGGAATTTTTGATAACAGCCATTTTGATTCACCCACTAATTAGTCCAACTTTGCATACTTTTTATTTACTTCTTCTTTGCTGTTTCTTTCATTAGCTGGTTTCCTTACAGCTCTGAAAATTCAAATCTACACGTTTTCAGCTGCATCATTTTGGCACCATTTTTCAATTGATTTCTGTTTAATAGATGCACCAGATTACACACAAAGGCACTTACAGCAGTGGTTGTGTTCTCATGTCTATGGCAAGCCAACCAGTATAACAAGTGTGCAATTGCTTTTTCTCCAAACAGTGCTGGTGAGCAAATCTGAGCACAACACTTAAGGGCAGGTTGTCGGTGTCATTGTTGAGTCATAGCATGGCAATTTCAACTACGGGTCATTTAGCATTCTGTTCACTTTGACTTTTTAGTTACATATTTTCTTTTGATAATTTGACATGTTAACCTATGCATTCCTAAATAATTTGATCATGCTGGACTTTCCAACTGCAGTATTGCCATCCTCACTCTATCCTTAGATGTCAAATTTATTCGGATATTTAAATGAACTGCAAGATCTGGTATACTCTAAACCACCAATTTTCATTCAAAAACTTTGCTGCAAAAGTAATATGATTATAATAAAAATGTTCACTAATATAATGCAGGACATAAATACCCGACTTCACTAATGAAAATGAGTGCTTATGGACAAAGGTAGAGCACTAGAGAGAAATTTTCTTTTTAACCGGCAATCACTCCATTGCAAACATGCCTCCAAGTAGCCACATTACTAAAAATCTCAATGCAAAACCCATTATGTGCTTCATGTAGTTTTCTGGGTTATACTACAGCTTACAGTTATTGAAGCTAATTTTTCCCTTATACTGTGCTTTGTTCAAGAAAATCATCACTTAACAGGAAAAATTGGTGACAGATGATGGACCCATAATGCTCAGATGAGAAAAAGATATTGGAGAACCAATGGTTATGTCAGAGAGGGCCAGACCTGGAGGAGAGCAAATGTCTGCAAAATCATGAAGCGGTTTTACTTATTTGCATATTCTGCATTACCTGTCAGGAAACTCATACCATTTTTTTCCATTGAAAACATGACAATTCTGCTCCTCAGCAATTAATTCTATGTTTGCTTATTGAATGTGCCTAGGGATATAAAATAGAACAGAAGAAGCAGAAGAGGCAGGTTTTTTTTTGCTTCCAGTCCTGTCAACATTGTATCACACATGTCATCAATTACTTCCTGCTCCATCCAAGGATTATTAAAGAGCAAGCCAGAGGGCACTGTGCACAGTGTATTATGGTCAGGAGTAGCTATGGATGGAATATGAGGAACAAGGTATTGTTGTCCAGAAGATCAGAATTCATTGCCTCTTGCCTAAAGAGCCTCAGGAACCAGATTTCTTGGGCCTGATATTTAGACAGACATAGTGCAACAGATGGCTGATCGATCAGCAACCCACATAGGCAGCACCCTGATGGATGGCTTTATGGTCACTGCAGTCATCATGCAGCATGTGGCAGATGCCATGGAGGCCTGGGGCACCAATTTAGAAAGAACTGTCTCTTTTCCAGCCTCGAACCAGCTAGGCCTGAAGAACGCAAGTGTAAAAATGTAAATCACTTCGGGCCATCCTGTGGTTGTGAAAGACACTTTAAAAATACTTATGTTTTACTTTTGTGCACAGGGATCCCAGTGATTCTATTGATGCCATTATAATTGGTTCTTCACAACAATGACCACACAGAACCAGTGACAGCACAAGGGATATGAGTGGCTCGCTTCCGGGTTTGGTGCTGTATCTTAGAAAAACAGTACATGTGCGCCGTCTTACCAGCTCATAAAGATTCCTCCATATGTGGCAGAAGGAAAGCATTGCTAGAGTGTCATACAGCAGGCATGAAAGTTGTGATTTACAGAAAGTCAATTTGATGCCTTACCTACTGTGCTCCAAGAGTCTTTTATTAGAGTACTGAAGCCCTTTGTCACTATCGAGCACCTATGAAAATAATAAGTTAGAACTAAAAGTTTAGACTTCTCATGCTGATGCCAATGGAAAGCACAGTGTTAACATTGTCTTGGATGTTTAATTTAAGTTTGGTCACACTCTAGTTATTCTGTGTGCCAACATTGTTCTTCACAGAATTTAGAAGATGTTTTTATCAGATGTTCAAAATGTATGAATTGATCAAATGGAAAAAATCTATGTGATGTGAATACTTCTGAGGGGAATGGGATAGAGATATACAGAACTGTTAAATCACAGGAACGTGAGCAAATTTGTTTTATAATATTAAAGCAATGTCCAGCAGCTTGCAAATTTACGTTGTCTTCAGACTGTTATTGTTTCTCTGGCTGGTTCCCCTGATGCCCTTGGATGCTTCCTTTCCTGTGTTTACATGGCAAGTACTCTTTGGAAGAATTGTGCAGCAGGCAATGCACAACAACAGGAAAAGTTGGTGACAGATGATGGACTCATTATGCTCCGATGAGAAAAAAATATTGGAGAACCAATGGTGATGTCAGAGAGAGCCTTGAGTCCCTTACACTGCATTTGGCACACCCTCAGACTGATTATTCAGGTATGTAATGCATATTTTGAACATTCCAGTAGTATGCTTTATGGTGACTCAACCTTGTTATTGTGAAACTCAGCTGGAGAAGTCTTCAGGTACCAATAACCATTGCTGCAGAGAGTATCCTTAATCTCCCGTCAATCAATTGCTTGTCTTTCAATAAGAACTGCTGATGCATTCAAATGAATGCATTATGATAGCAACTCTTGGGAAAGTGAGCATTCAGTTGCCTGATATTATGCTGCCAGTCACCAACAAGTGGGTGTTGAGAGAGCAAAGTCTTTGCCTTGATATGTACAATCGCATAGACCATACATTTGACCATACACCTGCAATCTATTATTCCTTCCAACTTGGGAAACCCTACCATTCTTTAAAATGAACCCAAAATAAGCAGAGTTAGTGGAAAGTATGTGCCAGACTCTTTAAATCCATTTCCAGATTTTCTGTGGTGCCTTGCTGTATTGGGCAACCATTTTATGCATATATGATTGTGATTAATTGTATCTAAAGCAGTACTGATGGAAGTTTGGACATATGATATCAACAAGTCATTACCAGTTCATAAATCACGCTGTCTGCTAAATTGGATGTAGATGTAACATAATGTAAATCATAGTACAGGGTCAGAACCTGTTATATCCAGTTCTACTCATTTCCAAGCAATTTTGCTGGACTCCCACTGGAGCAAAAGTGGAAATCTGCCAGAAATTCATCCCAAAGGTATGGGATTTACTATCTGTGGGATATTTTAATAAATCTTGCCAGATTTCACACAAAGAGCAGTAATTATAGAATTAAAGCTATTAAAGATCAACCCAACGAGAAACACGGTTGAGTTTCCTGCAATCCGTAGCTACACAATGAATGTGCCCCGAGTGCAAAATGGGAAAGCAGCAAATTTTATATAGGGTATCCGCCCATTTAATGTTACATTTTGAATTACAGAACTTCTCTAAGAACCAGAGTCTTTGCCCTAAGTAGAAGCATGCTTACTACTCTCAGAAAAGTGAGATGAGAGATGCTGCTCTTAAATTTCCTTTATCACTTTCCTTTTGTTGACCTGAAGGGTTGGCGGATGGGGGTGTGTGTATAGCCATTAGTTGTCAGCTTTATGACTGGATACCCCAGAACAAAAGTGAAGCCTACCAACAAGATAAAGACAGTGAGAAAAACAAGTAGGTTTTTGTTTGTTGCCAGGACACTTTAGTGTTCACCATCAGGTCTTTTAGTCTTCACTGCTAGAAGGCCAGATGTCAGCTGACAGTTCCACAGCATAAGGCATTCATCGTCTTGTGTTTCTGTTACTGCTCCCATTTTTATTTTGCAAGATTTGTGCCATGAGGTGCACAACAGGTTTTTGGTGAGTAACATCTGCTTGATATCAATGCTAGTGACACCTACAATCACTTTGCTGATTGAAACAAAAGCAAAATATTTTAAAATCTCAAATACAATCAGAAAACACGAGAAATACTCAGCAGATTGGACAGCATCTGTAAAGAGATTCAGTTAACACCTTCAGTTCTGCTTAGTATTTCAAGTATTTTTGTTTCTTATATCATGTGGCTAACAATTGACAGCAAGCCAATTGATCGTAATGGGAAAAAGTACTGGTCCTGTTGCTGTTTTAGCTCCCTTACCATTTTTGCTGCACTTACACATTTTCATCACCATAATGGGGTATCAAAGCCATGGATGTGGTTAAACCTCCTTCACCATTGTAGCTTCCTCACCTAAGTACAAGAATGTTATGTTCTTTCTGAGTACCAAGAAGACAGCATTCATAGCTCACCACAGTGAATAATGTTTTAAAATGCCCTGCCTTTGATCCTGGCTGAGCTCTTCCTCCCATTCCTTCACCAACTCGGCTGAGGATCTTACTACACATTCCGATTTTACTAGCTTTCGAAGAGACCAATCTCTAGCATGGCTACTCCGTCTGATACCAAGTATTTATGCAGGTGGCGCTGGACATATTTTCTCCATCCAGCATCTGGAAGCAGTGACTTAGTGGTAATGTAGTGGACTAGTAACCTAGAGCCTCAGGCTATTTTCTGGGGATGAATTCGAATCCCACCATGGCATTTGGTCAAATTTGAAATCTATTATGAATTCTGGAACTAATAATGAATATGGCAGTTGTAATAAAGACACATCTCGTCCATTGATGCCTTTAATAAGTCTAAACTACATGTGCCTAATAGTTGTGTGACACATATGGGTTGCTGGCCATTATTCAGCCCAAGCTAGAAGTTATCCCAGGTTCACTCATGAAGGCACAAAGTGCTTCAGTATCTGAAGAGTTGTGAATGATACTGAATAATGTGCAGTAAAAGTAAACATCACTCTTTCTGAGGCAAGGTTATTGATACAGCGCCTGAAGATGTATTGACTTAGTATATAAGTCTAAGAAACTCCTGAAATAAAATCGTGAATCTGAAAGCATTGGCAACAACCACGACTATCTTCGTTTATGCAAGTTATGAGTCGGATCATTAGAAAGGTTTTTCCTTGTCTCCCACTCATTTTAAATTTGCTGGAGTCAATTATGTCCCATTTAGATAAATGCTGCTTTGCTGTCAAGAGCAGTTACTTTCATTTTATCTATTCTCTGGAATTCAGCTCTATTGTCAATGTTTGGAGCATTGTTGCAATGAGATCTCAAGCCAAATGCTGTTTGAAATCAAACTGAGCATAAGTGAGCAGGTTATGGCTTATGAAACTAGGGAAATAAAGGTTGTTCAAAGCACTTTAGCTGCTAAAGTACTGGTTCTTGTAGAACTAGTAGCTATGGGATTCCATTTATTCAATATTTTAAGAGACCTTCTGTGGAAGGGGCATACAGAAAACAGTGTACTCATTGAATATTATGTAGATAATCATTCATTTTGGGATAATATACACTCTACAATAAACACTTTTTTTGTCCATCATGTTCAGTTTATGGATTATGGTGTGCAAATAAATTTTGCCATTTGTACATTCTGAAAAAGAAAATAATCATTGTATTTCCCTTCTATGGTATTCCTCCAGCTAGATAATTTGGTCAGAAATTCTATGGGTGTTCTTCTCATGTCTCACCATTATTCCAGTTGAGACCAATTCTACTTTAAAACAACAGAAATTCTCATTTCAACAATCCTCCTGTGAATATTTACTGTTCTCCAACACCAATTGCAGTAGGAAATCAGCTAAGAGTTTTAGGTCTTCGGTATCTGATGGTGACAGTAGGAAACAATCTATAATGAGCTAGTGGGGTGTGCATGTAGAGAGAAGTTATACAGGACATTGATTAGGCCTCTTCTGGAATACTGTATCCAGTTCTGGTTGCCCTGATGTAGGAAGGATATTATTAATTTGGAGAGGGGTCAGAAAAGATTTTCTAGGATATTGCTGGGAATGGAAGGTTTGAGCTATAAAGATAGGCTGGATCGGCTGGGACTTTTCTCACTGGAGCATAGGAGATTGAGACGTGACCCATAGAGGTTTATAAAATCCCATAGGGGTGTAGATAAGGTGAATGGCAGGGGTCTTTTCCCTAGGGTGGGGGATTTCAAGATTTGAGGCATATTTTTGAGGTTAGAGGAGAAAGATTTAAAAAGGACATGGAGCTAACACTTTTACACAGAGTGGTTCATGTGTGGAATGAACTTCCAGAGGAAGTGGTGTAAACAGATACAGTTACAATGTCTAAAAGACATGTGGATACATACATTAATAAGAAATCTTTGGAAGGATATGGCCCAAGTGCAGACAGGTCAGATTAGTTTAGTTTGGGATTATGATCGACATGGACTGGTTGGACTGAATGGTCTGTTTCCGTGCTGTTTGACTCTATGACTCTCCAGAGTCGAAAAGTGTGGCGCTGGAAAAAGTACAGCAAGTCAGGCATCTGAGGAGCAGGAGAGTCAATGTGTCGAGCATAAGTCCTGCATCACGATGGTTTATGCTCGAAATGTTGATCTCCTTCTCCTCAGATGCTGCCAGACCTGCTGTGCTTTTTCCAGTACCACACTTTTTGACCCTGATTCTCCAGCATCTGCAGTCCTCACTTTCTCCTATGACTCTCAATATTCCCAACCCCATTGAAGTCTGTACCATTTAAGTGCAAACAAAGGACATAAGGTCTTTTTTTCACTTCCTTCTATAAAATGTAATAGAACCTCCAATTATTTATGAATTGAAACCATATGTTTCAGAATAAATCAGCTACTTGTCTCCCATAAAAAATAATTCAGTAGGATGGTCCTGTCATTATGGAAAATAAACATTTTTATTTGACCATACTTTGCTTACCAACTCTTTTTAATCTACACAGTGAACCACCAGAATTACTCAGTCTGCTGCCTGTCCTTTTTGCAAATTAATTGTACTGCTCTTCAGATTTTTGGAGTTATGCCATAAGTGACTTTTTCATTAAAAAAACAAACTTTTTGATTAAGATTTATGAACTTTAATATGCATTTGACTTTTCTGTCCTGTTATTTTGATTTTTTTTTGATATTGGCTTAGATATTCAGTAATTATAGCACACTTAAAAAAATCTCATTTGGTGGGATGCCAGTATATTCACCAATGTGGGTTTGCTATCTTAATGTAGTATTAAAATGATTAAAAAAGTGCAATAAAAATATTGTATTCAATAAAAAATATTTAGAATTAAGAATCTACTGAGGACCACAAAACCATTGTCAGGGAAAAACCCAAGTGTCCTTCAGGGAAGTAAATCTGCATCCTTATCTGTTCTGGCCTATATGTGACTCCAGAACCACAACAGTGTGATTAGCTCTCAAATGCCCTTTGAAATGGCCGAGCATGCCACTCAGTTGTATCAGTCGCTCCAAAGTCTCAACAACGAAATGAAATCAGATAGACCACCTGGCATCGATCCAGACTCTGGAAAAGACAATGGTATAAAGAGCCCTATTGACCCTGCAAAGTCATCTTGATCAATTTCTGGGGGCTAGTGCCAAAATTGAGAGAGCCTGACATTGTCGGCAAGGTATGATTTAATGAGAATGACTATATCCCAGACACAACTGTCACCATCCCTGGATATGTCCTGTCCATTGTCAGGACAAACCCAGCAAAAGTGGTGGCACAATCAGGAGGGAGTTGGCCTGAGAATCCTCAACATTGACTCAGATCCCATGAAATCTCATGACTTCAGTTTAAACTGGGCAAAGAAACCTCCTGCTGACTACCACATACCGTCCTCTCTCAGCTGATGAATCAGTATTCCTCCATATTGATCACAAGGACACAAAATGCACTCTGATTGGGGGATTCAGTGTCTACCACCAGGAGTGACTCAGCAGCAGTACCACTATTCGAGTTGGTCAGGTCCTAAAGGACATAGCTATTAGACTTTGTCTGTGGCAAATGGTAAGAAAATCAACAAGGAGGGAAAAACACACTTGACCTCTTCCTTACCAATCTGCCAGCTGAAGATGCATCTGTTCATGTTAGACTGACCACCACAAGTCAGTCTGGAGACCAAGACCTGCCTGCATCGTGTTGTGTAGCACTACCACTGTACTAAATGGGACAAATTTTGAACAGATCTAGCAATCAAGACTGGGCATCCTTGATGTGCTGTGGGCTATCAACAGCAGAATTGTACTCCAGCACAATCTGCAACCTCATGGCCTGGTATAACCCCCACTCGACCATTACCACCAAGCCAGGGGATCAACTTTGGCTCAACAGGAGGGCATGTCAGGAACAGCCACCAGGCATACCTCAAAATGAGATGTCAAATTGGTGGAGCTACCAAACATGATTACTTGCATGCCAAACAACATAGCAGCAGTTGATAAACAGAGCTAAGCCATCTGACAAACAACAGATCAGATCTAAGTTCTGTTCCAGAATGTGCCGCACCCCAAGCCAAGCTGTTCCAGTATAGTCCAACACTGGCATCTACCCAACAATGTGGAAAATTTCCCAGGTATGTTCTGTACTCAAAAAACAGGGCAAATCTAACTGGTCGATTACTGCTCCATCAGTCTACACTCAATCTTTAGTAAAGTAATGGAAGGTTTCTTCAACAGTGCTGTCAAGCAACATCTGCTTAGCAATAACCTGCTCAGGGATACCCAGTTTGGGTTCCACCATGACTGTTCAGCTCCTGACCTTATTCAGCCTTGGTTCAAACATAGACAAAAGAGCTGAATTTGGGAGGGGAGGTGACATTGATAGCCCTTGATATCAAAGCATTATTCAACTGGGTATGACGTCAAGGAGCCCTAGCAAAACTGGAATCAATGTGAATCTAGGGCAAACCTTCTGCTGGTTGAAATCATACCTAGCACATAGGAGGATGGGTATGGGCGTTGGCGGTTAGGCATTTCAGTTCCAGGACATCTCTCCAGGAGTAACTCAGGTCCTGGAGTTATCCTAGGTCCAACCATCTTCAGTTGCTTTATCAATGATCTTCCTTCCATCATAAGGTTAGAAATCTGAATGGGCAATCATCACTTAATAGTGTTCAGCACCATTTGTGACTCTTCAGATACTGAAGCAGCCAATGTTCAAATGCAACCAGATATGGACAATATGCAGGCATGAGCTGACAAGTTGTGAGTAATGTTCGTGCCCCAGAAATGCCAAGCAATGACAATTGACAAGAAACCCAGCTAGAATCACCACATAATCACAGTAGCTACAAGAGCAGATCAGAGGCTAGGAATATTGCAGTGAGTAACTCCTCACTCACCTCCCTCTCATGACTCCTCAAAGCTTGTCCACCATCTACAAGGCACGAGACAGGAGTGTAATGGAATACCTCTCCCCTCCCCCCCACCCCTCCCCACTTGCCTGGATCAGTACAGCTCCAAAACACCCAGAAGCTTGACACCATCCATGACAAAGCAATCCACTTGATTGGCGACACAACCACAAACATCCACTCACTCCACTACCAACTCTCAGTAGCAGCAGTATGGATTATCTATAAGACACACTGCAGAAATTCACACAAGATCATTAGGCAACACTTCCAAACCCATGACCACTTCCATCTACAAGGACAAGGGCAGCAGATACATGGGAACCTTCGAGTCCCTCCAAGCCACTCACCATCCTGACTTTGTTATTGATTCAAAGTCCTAACATTCCTGCCCTAGGAAACTTTGAGTAAACCAACAACACATAAACTGCAGCATTTCAAGAAGGCAGCTCATCACCAGCTTCTCAAGGACAATTAGGGACAGGCAACAAAGTCTGGTCAGCTCGCGATGCCGACATCCCACAAATAAATAAAACAAATTCCTTTCACCCAATCTTAACGAATATGTTGGATGTAAATGTTTAAACAAGAATGAAATGAAGACAACCCTCCCAAAATAGAATAATAGTGAAGTTAATTTTTTTTCAATGATGTTTTAAAGAAATTGACTGTATTTTTGATTTTTCTGGACATGGAATATTTTAGGTATTTGGGTCCACAGTCCAGCCAGCCAAGCAGTGCATCGTCACAGACTGTTTGTTTATTTTACAAGATGGCCAGTTAAGTAGCTGCCTCTGGGTTCACTACCTGGTGAGGAATGGTCGGTAGATCAGGTAGAGGGAGGCTTGTCAATGTATTGGCAGCTTTCACGGTAGCTGGGCTGTCTGAATAACAGACAAGTTTCTGGTATTGAGACTGAGACTGGCTCTAATGCAATGAAGAGTACATCGGGTTCCAAGAGATTGATTGTGTTAGGGGACTCTCTAGTCCAAGGTACAGACAGACGTTTCTGTGGCCAGCAGCGAAAAATCAGAATGGTGTGTTGCTTCCCTGGTGCCAGGATCAAGGATGTCTCAGAGATGGTGCAGAATGTTCTTAAGGGGGAGAGGGGCCAGCAGGAGGCCATTGTACACATTGGAACCCACGACATTGGAAAGGAAAAGGTTGAGATTCTGAAGGGAGTTTACAGAGACTTCGGCAAGAATTTAAAAAGGAGATTCTCAAGAGGGATAGCACTGGGAGTAATCCAGATATTATGAGATAGTGAGGACAGGAACAGAAGGGTAGAGCAGATGAATGCATGGCTAAGGTGTATGGGAGATGGATTCACATTTTTGGATCATTGGAATCTCTTTTGGGGTAGAAGTGACCTGCACAAGAAGGACAGATTGCACCTAAATTGGAAGGGGAATAATATACTAGCAGGGGGATATGCTTGGGAGGATTTAAACGAGTAAGATGGGGGAGGAGGGTGGGGGTGGTGGGACCAGGGAGATAGTGAGGAAAGAGATCAATCTGAGACTGGTAGAGTTGAAAAAAGAAGCAAGTCAAACCGTCAGGGCAGGTAGGGACAAGATAGGACTAATAAATTAAACTGCATTTATTTCAAGGAGCAGTAAGATCAACGTTTCGGGCAAAAGCCCGAAACGTCGATTTTACTGCTCCTCGGATGCTGCCTGACCTGCTGTGCTCTTCCAGCACCACTAATCCAGAATCTGGTTTCCAGCATCTGCAGTCATTGTTTTTACCCTGCATTTATTTCAATGCAAGGGGCCAAACAGGGAAGGGAGATGATCTCAGGGCATGGTTAGGAACATGGGACTGGGATATCATAGCAATTACAGAAACATGGCTCAGGGATGGGCAGGACTGGCAGCTTAATGTTCCAGGATACAAATGCTACAGGAAGAATAGAAAGTGAGGCAAGAGAGGAAGAGGAGTGGCATTCTTGATAAGGGATAGCATTACTGAGGGAGGATATTCCCGGAAATATATCCAGGGAAGTTATTTGGGTGGAACTGAGCAATAAGAAAGGGATGATCACCTTATTGGGATTGTGTTATAGACCGCCAATTAGTCAGAGGGAAATTGAGAAACCAATTTGCAAAGAGTTCTCAGTTATCTGTAAGAATTAATTGGAAGCACTAGCTTTCAGAGCTCTGCTCCTTCACTCGGTGGTTGTACACAATTGTAAGACATAGAATTTATAGCAAAAGTTTACAGTGTGATGTAACTGAAATTATACATTGAAAAATACCTTGATTGTTTGTTAAGTCTCTCATCTGTTAGAATGACCATGTTAGTTTCACGTCTTTCATACATAAATCGCAAATTTTTTTTAGAAGTTACGTTCTCAGGTTAACTTTAACAATTGGTGTCAGCCCAGATAATATATTGAAAGTGTTAGCACTGCTGTGGGCTGCGGTCTGTGCCACAATGTTTAGACTGATTCTAATGTAAAAAAATGAATGAACAGAATCTTAGATGGATTCATGCAGTTTTTGAGCAAAGAACATTGGAACTCTGCAAATACAAATTCACCCCATAAACGTGTGGGTGTGTGGGGGTGTGGTGGTGGGGAGATGGTTGTTACTGTGAGAAAGTGTATATACGCGTGTGTGAGTGTAAAGGGGAATAAGTCTGTGAGAGGGTGCATGTGTGAGTGTGGAGGTCTGTGTGTGTAGGAGCGTCTATCTGTGTGTGTGTAGTGCAATGGGGTTACCTGTAGTGTGACATGAACTCAACGTCCAGGTTGAGGCCATCAATATGGGTACCAAACTTAACTATCAGCCTCTGCTTGGCCACTTTTCACTGCTGCCTGTCCCGAAGTCCGCCTTGGAGGATGGTCACCCGAAGGTCTGAGGTCGAACCGCTGAAGTGTTCTCCAACCGGGAGGGAACACTCCTGTCTGTTGATTGTTGTGAGGTGCTAAGGGGCATCTCCATCAAGGATGGCCACCTCAGCACCTCACTCTACTGCAAATCCACAGATAATCTCACAATGCTACACCTCTCCAGCTTCCATCCAAAACATATTAAAACAGCCATCCCCTATGGACAACCCTACACATACACAGGATCTGTTCAGATGAGGAGGAACGTGACGGACACCTGGAAGTACTCAAGGATGTCCTCATAAGAACAGGATACGATGCTCAACTCATCAACCGCCAGTTCTGACGTGCCACAGCAAGGAACTGTAATGACCTCCTCAGGAGACAGACACGCGCTGCAACCGACAGAGTACCCTTCGCTGTCCATTACTTCTCAGGAGCCGAAAAACTACGCCATGTTCTTCGCAGCCTCAACACATTATCAATGAGGATGAGCATCTCACCAAGATCTTCCCCATACCTCCACTGCTCACCTTTAAACAACCACCAAACCTCAAACAGATCATTGTTCGTAGTAAACTGCCCGGCTCTCAGGACAACTCCAAACAACCCTGTCATGGTAGACGCTGCAAAGCGTGTCAGAGTGTGGACATGGATACCACCATTACGCGTGGGACACCTCCCACCAAGTACATGGCAGGTACACATGCGAATCAGCCAACATTGTCTATCTCATATGCTGTAGGCAAGGATGCCCTGAGGCATGGTATATTGGTGAAATCGAGCAGAGGCTGCGGCAACGAATGAATGGGCACCGCACAACAATCAACAGACAGGAGTGTTCCCTCCCAGTTGGGAAACACTTCAGTGGTCCAGGACATTCGACCTTGGACCTTCGAGTGACTATCCTCCAAGGCGACTTCAGGACAGGCAGCAGAGAAAAGTGGACGAGCTGTTAGCTAAGTTCCGTACCCACAGGAGTGGCCTCAACCAGGACCTTGGGTTCATGTCACACTACAGGTGACCCTATTGCACCACACACAGACACACACTCACTCACTCACTCACTCACTCACTCACTCACTCACTCACTCACTCCTGGGAAGCCTTCAGAGAGTCCAGAGACCGTGTATTCCTGTTAGGCTGGAAGGAAAGGCTGGTAGGTATAGGCAATGCTGGATGACTAAAGAAATTGAGGGTTTAGTTTAGAAAAAGAAGGAAGCATATGTCAGGTATAGACAGGATAGATCGAGTGAATCCTTAGAAGAGTATAAAGGCAGTAGGAGTATACTTAAAAGGGAAATCAGGAGGGCAAAAAGGTGACATGAGAGAGTTGGCAAAGAGAGTTAAGGAGAATCCAAAGTGTTTTTACAAATACATTAAGGACAAAAGGGTGACTAGGGAGAGAATAGGGCCCCTCAAAGATCAGCAAGGCAGCCTAGGTGTGGAGCTGCAGGAGATGGGGGAGATACTAAACAAGTATTTTGCATCAGCATTTACGGTGGAAAAGGACATGGAAGATATAGAATGTAGGGAAATAGATGGTGGCATTTGAAAAATGTCCACATTACAGAGGAGAAAGTGCTGGATGTCTTGAAATGCATAAAAGTGGATAAATCCCCAGGGCCTGATCTGGTGTACCTTAGAACTCTGTGGGAAGCTAGGAAAGTGATTGCTGGGTCTCTTACTGAGATATTTGTATCATCGATAGTCACAGGTGAGGTGCCGGAAGACTGGAGGTTGGCTAACATGGTGCCACTGTTTAAAAAAGGTGGTAAGGACAAGCCATGGAACTGTAGACCGGTGAGCCTGACTTCGGTGGTGGGCAGGTTGTTGGAGGGAATCCTGAGGGTCAGGATGTACATGTATTTGGAAAGGCAAGGACTGATTAGGGATAGTCAACATGGCTTTGTGCGTGGGAAATCATGTCTCACAAACTTGCTTGAATTTTTTTGAAGAAGAAACAAAAAGAATTGATGAGGGCAGAGCAGTAGATGTGATCTATACGGACTTCAGTAAGGCGTTTGTCTAGGTTCCCCATGGGAGATTGGTTAGCAAGGTTAGATCTCATGGAATACAGGGAGAACTAGCCATTTGGATACAGAACTGGCTCAAAGATAGAAGACAGAGGGTGATAGTAGAGGGTTGTTTTTCAAACTGGAGGCCTGTGACCAGTGGAGTGCCACAAGGTTTGGTGATGAGTTCACTTCTTTTTGTCATTTACATAAATGACTTGGATGCAAGCATAACGGTACAGTCAGTAAGTTTGCAGATGACACCAAAATTGGAGGTGTAGTGGACAGCGAAGAAGGTTACCTCAGATTACAACAGGATCTTAATCAGATGGGCCAATGGGCTAAGAAGTGACAGATGGAGTTTAATTCGGATAAATGCGAAGTGCTGCATTTTGGGAAAGCAAATCTTATCAGGACTTATACACTTAATGGTAATGTCTTGGGGAATGTTGCTGTTGCTAAACAAAGAAATCCTGGAGTGCATGTTCATAGCTCCTTGAAAGTGGAGTCAGAGGTAGATAGGATAGTGAAGGCATTTAGTACGCTTTCCTTTTATTGGTCAGAGTATTGAGTACAGGAGTTGGGAGATCATGTTGCGGCTGTACAGGACATTGGTTCGGCCACTGCTGGAATACTGTGTGCAATTTTGGTCTCCTTTCTATCAGAAAGATTTGAAACTTGAAATGGTTCAGAAAAGATTTACAAGTATGTTGCCAGGGTTTGAGGATTTGAGCTATAGGGAGAAGCTGAACAGGCTGAGGCTGTTTTCCCTGGAGCATCGGAAGCTGAGGGGTGACCTTATAAAGGTTTTCAAAATCATGAGGGGCATGAACAGGATAAATAGACAAAGTCTTTTCCCTGGGGTGGGGGAGTCCAGAACTAGAGGGCATAGGTTTAGGGTGAGCGGGGAAAGAGACCTAAGAGGCAACTTTTTCACGCAGAGGGTGGTACGTGTATGGAATGAGCTACCAGAGGAAGTGGTGAAGGCTGGTACAATTGCAACATTTAAGAGGCATTTGGATGAGTATACGAATAGGAAGGGTTTGGAGGGATATGGGCCGGGTGCTGGCAGGTGGGACTAGATTGGGTTGGGATATCTGGTCGGCATGGACGGGTTGGACTAAAGGGTCTGTTTCCATGCTGTACGTTGCTATGACTCTAACTTCTTGAGGAGAAAGCCTAAAAGGGGGATGGAGTGAAATGACTGTGAGAAAAAGGGCTAAGGGAAACCACAGCATCCCTGATCATTTGACCTTGACAGCAGTTTTCAGGAGCTGATACCTTTTTAGGCTTGTCATTTGCACTATTCAGAGACAAAAAAAATTGGAGGAACAACACCTCATCTTCTGCCTGGGCAGCCTACAGCCCAGAGGACTCAATGTTCAGTTCTCCAATTTTAAATAATCTACCTTTCCATCCCCCGACTCCCTTCCCAGCCTCTCCCCCTCCATCCACTCCTCCCTGCCAGCAATCGGATTCATTCCTCCCATTGACCAACCAGGTCATACCCTCTACCTGTCTTCCTCTATTCCCAGTCCACCACCCTGACCCCACCACCCCATTTATCTTCAAATCCCCCTATGTGTAACCTTTCTTCTCCATATGAAATGTCGACTTCTCCACCTCCTGATGCTGCTGTGTTCTTCCAGCCTCCTACCAGTCTAATTTGAATTATTTTAGCAGTCAGGTTGCATCCCATTTTCAAGCCTCTAAATCTCTTCAACTCCAATCTCTCACTGTGTAGCTGTATCCTCTGAGTAATTAAGGTTTCTGACAAGGATTTGGGCAGTATGATGCTATCAAAATTAAACATCCTTGCATCCTTGTACCTGTGGCCATTTTACAAGCTTAAATGGCTACCCAGCAATGCTGGTCATGTTGGTGTCACCATACAGAAGACACCTCTTGGAAAAGTGGAAGGAGATATCGACAAAACACAGTTTTCTCTGATTTTTCTAGCCCTTCTGTCTCTAAGCCTGTCTTTAAGAGCCTGATGAAGTACACGTGAGTATGTTTGTACATATATGTCATTACCTTGTGATGTATTCTGTCTTTCATTGAATTATTGTATTTGGCTACCAAGTTTAACTGATAAAGCAATACATAATGCAAATTATTGTTGACTTTGTTCTTTTGGCTTAACACATTAGTGTTGACTTTGATACCTTAGAAGAGTGTACCAAAATGGTGGTCAGAATCTTCTGGTCTGACTGGTGATGGGTCTGGTGGTGAGAAAGTAAGTTAATTAGGTGCAGTGGAATGTCCCAGATCCCTAACACTTTCCATGTCCACACAAATTAAGTTCGAAGTTGAGGCCTCAGAAAAATCAATTAATGAGCATTTAAGGGCCTAATTTACTTGGATTACAATTAACTCAGCCCCAAGTAGGACTAAATCATTTGGTCTACCCAACTGTTACACCAGTGCGGACAACCTGTCAATTGGGCTGATGGATGGAGAAGATGACTTGATCTGTACCAACTTGTGCATGTTCAAGAGACTGTACATAAGGTAGGGTGTGACCACTGAGAGCCATCCTTTGTTTCTGACTCCCCCACCCCTCTCTCCATGTTGCTTAACCCCAGGAACACAACCCCAAAAAGCACTAGCCAGGTACGTTAATCTTTGCGATCTTCGATGTCCATCTGGCAGCATCTTTGTCCTTCATGGGAGTGTTGTCAATTCCAAGAGCTACCAGTCAATTAGCTGGCCTCTGATTGACCAGCAGTTCTCACAGGGCTGGGCGTCCACTCAGGACTCAGGACAGGAGAATACATCAGTGCCGAACAACTAGGGCTTAGGGATTCGAGGGACCCATTATGCTGGGTTGGGGCTGGGGCGGATGTGCTTGGGCAGGGGGCTGGAGCAGGACAAGAACCTGGGCCAGCAGCTGCACAAGGGCCCACTGTTTCTGTCCCTGGCTCTGTCTTACCCTGGGGACAATTTCAGGGAAAGCTCTGCCACTGTATATCAAACTGCCTGACTTGGGAGGATAGAGAGGCTATTGCTTTGAAGAGTCAACTTGGATGTTTCTCCAACTTATGAATAAGTAAATAAGACAGCCAATGAAAGATTCCGCTCAGTATTACCTTTCTGTCATCAGCTGTAACTAACCTATAGTGAGAGTATGGCTGAGCAGAATGATAACAGCATTATCTTTTATTGCATGTTTCAGTAATAAAGTTTACTTGCCAATAGCCCACATCATGTCAGCAGAAATCCTTCTCTGAAAACAAAGGAGCCTGTTATATCCAAAGATTTGACAACATTTGTGGTTTAATTCTGAATTACAAAATCACATTCATAAAATGGCTCCTCTGTGTCAACTCAAGACCACATAATATTAATGGCGAAGAATCACATGCCTGTGGAACTTTTCCTTAAACTGTGTCACTGTATAAATGCTGAAGTAGGACTAATAGAGAATACATTAGGTAATCGGAAATCTAATTTGCAACTGGAAATTCAGTATAACATTTCCATCATGTTTTGAGATTTATTCCTGTTGCACTTACCTTTGGTTATTTTGTCATTCGTGTACATAAACTAAATCAGCATGGAAATTAAAAGCCATAGCTAAAAGCTACTAAATAATGTCATCCAATGACACATTACAAATCACATCAAAGCAGAGCATCAGTGAATGCATATCATTACTGTTCTTTCTTGTCAACCAGAAATATTAGGACAGATATAAGTTCAGAGGCAGAGAAGGAAATGTACTGAGCCAAGAAACCTGGATGTGAAGAATACTTTACTAAACATAGCTACAGAATGCCTTTAAATCATAGAAAATAAGTAGAACAGCACAGCAAAAAAGGACCATCAAGTCTGTTTTGACTCTTTCCAATTAGTCCCATTGTTCTCATTCTCCATATCTATGAAAGGTGTTCTTCTTCAAATATTTATCCAATTCATTTCAGAGGGCTACTGTTGAATAAGACAGTAAATTCCAAATCTTAACCACTTGTTGCATGAAAGATGTCCTCGCCACACAACTGCCATCCAGTTCTTTTGCCAATGGTGTTGATTTATTCTGTTTATTGCTCTTGGCCAGATTCATTCATTGGCTGACTGTGCAATAGGTAGGAAATCCTGAAGCATTAGATTAGTGCTGAGCTGGTTGAGACCAGTTAAATATATTTTTTGGGGTGGGTAACATTGTGGCTTAACTAGCAGAGATATTTGTATCATCTATAGCCACAGTGAGGTGTCAGAAGACTGGAAGGTATCTAATGTGTGCCTTTATTTAAGAAAGCTGCAAAGAGAAGCCTGGGAGCTATAGATCAGTGGATCTGACATCAGTGGTGGGTAAGTTGTTGGAGGGGATTCTGAGAGATATTGCATTTGGAGAAGCAAGGACAGATTAGGGATGGTCAGCATGGCTTTGTGTGTGGGAAATTGTGTCTCGCAACATGGCGCCAGACCCAAAACATTAACTTTGATTTCTCTTCACAGCTGCTGCTAGACCTGCTGAGCGTTCCAGCAACTTCCATTTTTGTTTCTGACAAACTTGATTGAGTTTTTTTAAGGATGTGACCAAGAAAACCGATGAGGGAAGAATGGTAGACATTGTCTATATGAATTTTAGTAAGACCATTGACAACGTTCCACATGGTTGACTGGTTAGTAAAGTTAGCTCAAATGGGATTCAGGGAGAGCTTGCCAATTGGATACAAAATTGCCTTGATGATAGGAGACAGAAAGTGTTGGTGGAGGGGTTTTTTTCCTGACTAAAAGCCTGTGACCAGTGATGTTCCGCAAGGATTCGTGCTGGGTCCACAGTTGTTTGTCATTGAAATAAATTATTTGGATGAGAATTTAGGAATCATGGTTAATAAGTTTGCAAATGACGAAATTAGTGATATAGTCGACAGTAAGGAAGGTTATCTACGATTACAAAGCGATCTTGATCTGTCTATTAGTGGGCCAAGGAATGGCAGATGAAATTTAATTTGGATACATGCGAAATATTCCATTTTGGTAAGACAAACAATGACGGGGCTTTTTCAGTAAAGCTTGGGTTCTGGGGACTGTTAAAACAGAGAGAGACCTAAGGATTCAGCTACATAGTTCATTGAGAGTTGCGTCACAGGTAGATAGATTGGTAAAGAAGGCATTTGGCACACTTGCATTCGTTACTCAGATCATTGAGTTTAGGAGTTGGTGGCATCAAGTTGCAGTTGTACAGGACATTGATGAGGCAACTTTTGAAGTACAGTGTACAATCCTGGTTGCCCTGCCAGAGGAAGGATATTGTTAAATTGGAGAGGGTGCTGAAAAGATTCACAAGCATGTTACAAGGACTGGAGGGTTTAAGTTATAAGGGGAAGGTGAATAAGGTGGGACTTGTTTTCCACTGGAGCGCAGGAGGTTAGGGGTGACCTTATTGAGGTTTATAAAATCATGAGGAGCACAGATAAGGTAAACAGCAAAAGTCTTTTCCCTAGAGTTGGGGAGATTGAAACTAGAGGGCGTAATTTTAAGGTGACAGGAGAAAGATTTAAAAGGGACCTGAGGGGCAACGTTTTCACACAGATGATTCATATATGGAACAAACTGACAGAGGAAGTGGTAGATGCAGGTACAGTTACAACATTTAAAAGACGTTTGAACAGGGGAAATTCCATCGGAGGTATGGGAAGACATCTGGGGGAATGTAAGGAAAATCTCAGTAGGTAACCGAGTGCAGGCCATGCAATTGAAGATCTTACACAGGGCTCATATGGCGTCAGAGAGGCTAGCTAAACTCAAGAGAGGAGTATCATCAGGATGTCCCAAATGTAAAATGAGTATAGACACTCTCTCACACATTGTCACTGGTCGTGTTGTAAGATCCAGAGATACTGGAATGCTATAGTAAGGGAGATTGAGGTTATCCTGGGGATTGAAATTAATGTGGATCCGGTATTATTTATTTTGGGGTTACCAAATTTGCTCTCTCTGGGGGAACACGGGAAGAGATTGTGTAACATTCTTACCCACTGTGCGAGGAAGAACATTCTGGTGAACTGGATGAGAGAAAAACCACTCAAGTCTTATGGAGAGGCGTAGGCTGGTGATGGAGCATCTTCCCGCAAGACTACTTTACAAATATGGTGCACCACAAAACAAAACAGTCTTACAAGATGTGATCCCCCCCTTTTAAATTATATTGAGCTGACTTATCAGCAATATTAATCAGGGCCGTGGTATAGCCGTAGGAATCCGTATGGGTGCCTGTGGGGCCCCGGGAGGAGGAGACTGGGGCGCAAAAGAATACAGGTACTGTAGATGGTGCTCCCAGGGATGGGAGCCTCAGTGGAGGCATGAAGGGTGAAATAGAATAAAGTAGTGAGATATAATTTAGTTTAAGTTAGTATTTATTTAAAATGTTTGTAGTTTTGTAAGTAACTATGTTTGTTTTGGTAGAATAGTAGGTCGGTTATTAACAATGGTACTGTGTTATGGCCTTTTTTCTACTGCTGTTTTGTTTTTGTTTTGATGGTGTTATTTTTTTCTTTGATATAAATGTTTTGTAAAAGATTTTAAAAGGTTTTCAATAAAAATATTTATTAAAACAAAGAAATTTGGACAGGTTCACGAATGGGAAAGATTTAGAAGGGTACAGGCCAAATGCAGATATATGGGACTAGTTTAGTTTGAGAAACTTGGTTGGAATGGACAAGTTGGATTGAAGGATAGGTTTCTGTGCTGTATGACTCTTTGACTCTACGGTCAGGCATTCCAATTGCAAAGAATGTGTTTACTTGTGGAAGCTCGTTCTGATCATGGCAAGGGGTTAGGTGTTGATAGGTTTTGCTTATGAAGCAGAATATGGTTGAGAAAACAAATTTTAGTCAAGGAGTTACAAATGATGAGAGCAGGCAAGGGTTGTTGGGAGAAAATAATCTGAAGCTTAATCAGGAGGAATAAATTAAAATATAACAGGAAGCTTACTAAGAATTTAAAAACAGATAGCAAGCAGTTCTCCAGGTATTTAAAAGGAAAAGAGTAAGTAAGGTGAGTGTTGATCTTCTAGAAAGAAAGAATGAGGAGTAAATAATAGTTAATAAAGAATGGCAAATGAAATGATCAAATATTTTGCTTGTGTCTTTACTATATAGGATACAAGAAATATTCCAATAACAACTAGAAAATAGGAATTGGAAGGAAGAAGGGAACTTAGTGAAATTACCATCACAAGGGAAATGATTCTAAATACATTGATGAAGCTGGAGCTGACAGGTCTCTGGATCCAAATGAATTTCATCTTTGGTCTTAAGAGTTTGTTAATTAGGTAGTAGGTTAATCTGGTGTCAATTTTTTCAAAGTTCCCTGAATTGAGACAAGGTTCCATCAGATTGGATATACCACTCCTTTATTTCACAAGGGAGGCAGAGAGAGGAAATTATAAGCCAGTTATCATGGGGAGCATGTTGGAATCAATGATTAAGAATATTAAAACTCCACACTTCGAGAAACTCAACATAACCGGGAAGAGTCAGCATGATTCCATGAAAGGGGAATCATATTTCACTAATTTATTGGAGTTCATTGAACTAGCAGCTTGTACTGAATAGGAGACACTGTAGACATACTTCAGAATTTCCAGAAGACATTCAGCAAGGTACCACATCAAAGGTTATTGCAGAAAACAAAAGTGCATAATGTTGGGGCAACACACCACCATGGATAGAACATTGGCTGGTTGGCAGAAAACAGAATATGCACAAATGGGTGTCTGTCTGATTGACAGGAGGCAATTTGCCCAGTCTATGTGTAGAATGAACACCAATGATTATTGTATTCTCCTTGCTGCATGAACCTCTAATTTCCTGATTTATACTGTGCCCTATATTACCAGTGCTATTTGGTGACATATAAAACACTCCAATATGCACCCTTTTCCAAATGAGACAAACAATATTTAGAAAACTGCACTTATTTATTGCCCTAAATGTCTAATGTTATTTAATATTTAGTTCCCAGTCTTAGTCACCTTTTAGCTATGTCATCAGGGTGGCAATTAAATCATATCTTTTTACTTTTTCTATCACCATCAATTTATCTATCTTGTTGTGAATGCTACATGTATACAGAGAGAGTGCTTTTAATTCTGCCTCATAAGCCTCGTTGTTCCTTGGATATATTTCTGCTTTCATAGACTCTGTACGGTGTGGAAACAAGTACACACTGGCCCTCCAAAGAGTATCCCAGCCAGATCCATTCCACCACCCTACCTCATGTACATATCCCTGAACACTATGGGCAATTTAGCATGACCAATTCACCTAAACTACACATCTTTGGATTATGGAGGAAACTGGAACAGCCGGAGGAAACCCATGCAGACATGAGGAGAATGTGCAAACTCCACACAGACAATTACTAAGGCTGGAATCGAACCCAGGTCCCTGGTGCTGTGAGACAGCAGTGAAAACCACTAAGCTACTGTGCTGCTTGGTGGGCAGCACTGCAAAGCTTTCATTTGCAGTTTTCCCATGTTCTATAACCAGTTTTGTTTTTATTCTGTCAGAACTCCCTCTCAGGCTGCCATTTCCTGACAAATTAGTTTAAATCCTCCCCATCAGCACTGGCAAGTCTCCCCACAAATCAAGGTCCTGCTAAGATGTCAACCAGCCTCCTTGTATAGTCCCACCTTCCCAGAACCAGATCCATACCCAGATATCTAAAGTCCTACCTCTATTGCACTGTTTTTTCAGTTCATGTTCATTCAATCAATCTTCTTATTTATTACCTCACTAGTATGTGGCAGTTGAAGCATTTGTGAGAGGTCCTACTTTCAACCTCATTCCTCGCTCCCTAAATTTTTTTTCAGGATCCTATCCCTCTTTCTATCTGTGATAGTTGTGCCAAAACATACCGTGATCTCTGGTTGTCCACTCTCTTAAAAAAGAATGTCCTGCAGCTACTACATGGCATTCTTGACCCTGGCACCAGGGAGATAATTATCATCTTGAAGTCACATCTGCAACCATAGAAATGCCTGTCTACACTCCTAATTATCAAATCTCCAACCACAATTGCTCTTTCACTAGTTTTCCTCAACACCTGAAGCTGGTTTTTGCTTCATTTTCTCACCAGTAACAAAAATAGAAATCCGGTTACAGAGCAGGATAGACTTGGGAACTCTTGCATTTTCTACCTGGTCTTCTTTGACTGCAGTCCCCATATCCTCTTTGCTTGCATGCTTTTGATCTGCAATGCAACTGTTTTGTTAATTGTGTTACCGATGTAGTTCTCAACTTAGTGATGCAATACAGTGACTCCAGCTGTCTTTCAGATTCCAAATCCCAAGGCTCAAGTTTTTGTAACTGGAGACATTTCTAGGCCAGGGAAAGCGCAGCAGGTCAGGCAGCATCCGGAGAGCAGGAAAATCGACGTTTTGGGCAAAAGCCCTTCATCAGGAATAGAGCTATTCCTGATGAAGGGCTTTTGCCCGAAATGTCGATTTTCCTGCTCCTCAGATGCTGCCTGACCTGCTGTGCTTTTCCAGCACCACTCTAATCTAAATTCTGGTTTCTAGCATCTGCAGTCTTCACATTTCCCTACATTTCTAGGCCATATGAAGCATCCAAGGCTCCTCATATGGTACAGGATAGACATTGCACATAGCTGAGCTGTCCTGTCATATCTTAAATTTATTTTCAGATTATTTACACTAAATTGGACACTAGGATATAGAAAGTAAAATTGCTCACCAGTCAACTCTTTACAAACAGGCACTTTCACTGAATACTCACCAACCAATCAGCTTATGACTTTGCTGCCTTTAAAAGTAACTTGGTTACATACTTGAAGAGCCACAACCTAAGAGGATACAAGCCAAGAGGCTTGGTCGGATAGACGTTTCTTAGCCAACACCAATATAATGAGCTGATTAGCCTTCTCCTATGCCATAAATTTCTAGGAGCCTTCTATGCTTCTGTGATGCTTTGCATAATTTGTTGATATATTCAGTAATATTGAACATTGAGCTTTGTTCAATGTTGTGTTCAAGTCATCAGGGCTATACTCTGATGACTGAGAGAGCTATTCTCTTCCTTTGCCTTTCAAAGTTTATTTAGAGGACCACCTGACCTCTTACATATGAAGGACCCATATCACCTTTTCCACCTCAAGCACCACAACCTCCAGTGGTGCACCAGAGACACTTGATGCCTGCTCTTTGCTAGACAGTGCTCTTCTGTGCCTTTTTCAAATCCAATTCACTTTTGCGGGATATTTCAGCAACTGTTCCAGAAAAGCACTTCTCCTTTGTATGAGGTACAGGCCTGCTTTAATTAGCACAGGTATGTCTGTAGCATTTCAAGATTTTGTGCCTCCTGTAGATGTATAGCCAATTAATAGCACACTTCGCACTCGCTGTAGACTGTGACCACATAAATGAGCAAGAAGGGCTCTCGTGATGCAATGGTAGTGTCTCTGCCTGGACCAGGAGACTTGAGTTTCTCACTTTCTCCTACCCCCTTCCAAGTCCTCACTTTCTGCTTAGGTTCAAGGCCTGCCTGCCTCAGAGGAGTGTCACAACATCTCTGACCAGGTTGATAGTAAATATCTCACAAGAATAAAGTTCCATCTGGGAGGTCCTGGTTTATGCAAGATACTCTACATAAGATCTCTTGTGGTGCAGTGGCAATGTCCCAACCACTAGAGCAGGAAGCCTGGGCTCAAGCCCCACCTGCTCCAAAAGTTTGTAATAACATCACTAAACAGGTTGAATAGAAATATCTGTAAATGGACTGCCAGAACAATGTTTGTGGAATGAATGTGGTTAAGTCATACATCATAGTCCCCAAGCCCTTTCTGAGACCATATTCAACTTGTTCTCTAAATGTCTACAGGAGGAGGAGAGGAGAAAAAGGTAAAGCTAATAGAATAATAAGAAACACGTGTTAGATGGTATTGATGTAAAGTTCATGATTTTAGACATAGTTTGCCTGTGCCACTATGATCCATCTTCTGAAGTCAATAAATACTTCAAAATTCTTGTCAGCTATAACAATAATTTATGCATCCGCTAATCCATTCTAATCCACTTTTCCCTCTAGCAGTCAACACCTGTTCCTACTTAAGCTTCAGTGGTTTTCTTTAAACTTGAAAACAAAACTCAGGGGATTATTTCGAGGTGTAAGGTGGAACACTACTTGTGGTGGATTTTGGTCTGTTTAGGACAATCAATTTTCTGACAAAACCACAATGAAAATTTTAACAACAAAAGATTAAGTCTTCCAGACAACAATTAGATACGATTGTTCATATTTATTGCTTTCATTGCTAAACATAAGCCATTTGTCCTGTTTAAATTTTTTTTCTATTCTCCAAAAAATAGTATTTAAACAAAATACATGATGGCAATCTAAACCTTTTGGAAATTCTGTCTAAATATTCCAGTAAAAAGATATGATAAATTGTAATTCACCTCCTTGCGTATAATAAAAACAAAGTAAATCCTTGTTAAACGCTTGTACTAATGTTTACTCAGAACATGTATTGTGTTGCAGAGGTGAAATTATGCATTTGGAGTTTTTAAATCCTGAATCTCAGCGACGCATTACTTTACTGTTCCTATCTAATCCAACAAAAATGGCCTCACCAGCAGGAGGCAAGAGTCAAAATTAAAAAGCAAAGGGGTTTTTAGATTAGATTACTTACAGTGTGGAAACAGGCCTTCGGCCCAACAAGTCCACACCAACCCTCCGAAGAGCAACCCACCCAGACCCATTCTCCTACATTTACCCCTTCACCTAACACTATGGGCAATTTAGCATAGCCAATTCACCTAAACTGCACACTTTTGGACTGTGGGAGGAAACCGGAGCACCCGGAGGAAACCCCTTCAAACACGGAGAGAATGTGCAAACTCCGCACACAGTTGCCTGAGATAGGGATTGAACCCTAGTCTCTGGCCCTGTGAGGCAGCAGTGCTAACCATTGTGCCACCGTGCCACCCAGGGTTTCTGAAAAGTCAAATTGCTAGACTGTTCTTCAACTGATACATATACTTGATAGCATCCAAAAATGTAAAGGCTGACTAGTTTGCAACTTCAGAACTCCCTCTATCTCTTCAACTAGATTGTACTTACCACCATCATGCCAGGGGTAAAATAATAGATAAGAAACACTTTAGTCCATGTTGTTTAGCTACTCAACACTTCAGTAAGCAAAGTAAAAGATGATTTCTGGTTGAAAAATTAATTCTTATCATAAATGATGCAACATATTATTAATCTCAAATACATTAGGTTACATTTTCAAAATTATGATTCATTTGCATTTTGAATTATATCATGCAGAATTATTTGGTATTGAAATTGATAATTAAGTGGGAAAACCTAATTAATTTTAAGAAATTTGTTTCACTTGGAATTCTTTGGTATAATATTATAATGTGTTTGAGTGCATCTATGTCTTTAAATTACATATGCAAATATCAGATCAGTGGCAGTGTAATCTAGCAATTGACAATGTCCAGAAACATGTCATTTCATCATTTATGCAGTGACTCGTGTTTTATTTGGCATGATATGTAGAAGATACAATAGACTGTACAGTTCAGGCAGGTACTATTTTTTATCACAGCCACATTCATAACTGTATCACAATGACAATTTTGTTTGTTAGTTATTCTTGAAGAAATGTTGTATATGTATCAAATGCATCACTCAATTTCAGTCACAATATCTCTTTGGTGTAATGATGGGTCTATGTGTGGAATTTTAACTGTACTCAAGTGACATGACAATCACTAGACAAATTCGAGGTGATAATTGTCAGATATGTTTAACCCCCTGGTATCATTTACATACTGTTTCAAATGATGTGTGTTGCCACAGACTGCACACACAGGCACTTACAATGGTAACAAGACTACAGGAAGACAGCTACAATTACTTTTCGTCAAACATTCTATTTCACATCAAAATAATTTGCATGCATTAGCATTTTTAGTTACAAGGTATGTAAGTTTCCTATGTATATATTTTGAAAGCAGGTTTTGGGAAGATTTATAGCTCAGGTTGAGGTTCTGGATAAAAATTTGCTCACTGAGCTGGAAGGTTCATTTTCAGACGTTTCATCACCATACTAGGTGTGTTTGTTGAAAGAGTTCCAGTTGAAGTGCCATGCTTCTAGGAATTCTTGCACGTGTCTTTGTTTGGCTTGTCCTAGGATAGACGTGTTGTCCCAGTCGAAGTGGTGTCCTTCCTCAGCTGTATGTAAAGATACATAAATAAAAAGCGGGCCATACCACCATTTCTTCACTGGAGGTTCACTGATGATGTTACCTAGTATGGTGACGAAATGTCTGAAAATGAACCTTCCAGCTTAGCGAGCAAGCTTACATCCATATATTTTAAAACATTATTATTTGCCAATAAAACTGTGTGTTAACTCGAGTCTGTTCCAATTTCACCAGCCTGTGCAAATGCATTGCATACACTGTGTTTAAACCATGCTGGTCTCCAAATTACTAGTGTGAGTTGTTGATAGTTCCTGTAATAACTTCTCATTCATAAATTGATTCACCTTCTCCAGAGAATGTACTTCCTATGGAAAATGATGTTGATGTGTTGTTGATTCATTTTTATTGCTTTAGAATAGTGAATTTTTGAGCCTGAAATGATATCATTCCTTCCTGATCTGCTGCCGGCAGTCAAGGAACTGCTTGTCCATTTGTCTGCAGTTGTGTCAACATATCAGCTCATATTCAATGCAAGCAATTGAGGTGACAACTGCTTTCCTCAAGTCCCAAGTTAACATGTAAACTGACTTCTGTTGGAAGTGTTTAGTACATTGACTGCTTGCACTCTGACTGGCTCTCTAATGCTCAGCTCTAGCAGTGACGAGAAAGTTTTGTCAAAGTGAAAGTTGACTGTTGTTTCATCTTAATTTTGTCACTAATGCCTGTTACTAATAATAGATTCATTAGTTTTTTTTCATGATTGCAAAAGTAACTTGAGTACGATATGATATTAGGCATTGGGCTAGATTACTTTCTAAGTATTCAGTAGGCATATTTCTCTACTCAAGGATTGCCTTGTGCAAGTCTATGCTGGATTTGTTTGATTTTTTTAAATGATCCCTTTGGTGATTTTAAAAGTCACTTCAGCCTTTCCATTTCAGTGATGATAGTATGGCTGCCATTAGGTAGTCATTTATTGTTATGTCTGCAATGTCGTAACAACTGAAGTGAGCTTTCAGGAATAATTTCCTGTGAATATAAAGAAGACTATTCCAAGCTTTCTCATTGGTTTGACTGGAATGTCATGTGTTATAAACAGTCCTTTGGCTTGATATTTGTTACAGGCAGTGCACTGGCTGTTTGAACCTAATTTCTCATGTTTGTCTAGTTGAACACTTCCTCAGACTAGACTTAATTTCTTGATGCTTGAATGGTTGTGCTTCAACATCTTTTTTTCTCAACTCCTTGGGGATAGTGACTCTATTTCCTTTGTATACAATGCCATCTTCGCTATCACTTCATCTCTGTATGCCCAGTGTACTCTTGTAGGAACAGGTATATCATTGCTGTTGTCAGGCCATCTTTTTATCACTACTTCCTGCAGCACTAAAAGAACTATATTGTGTTACGCAGTTTGCTTGTTTAGAACAAAATATTAGTTTATTGGATTCATGAATCTGCTGGATTGATAACTTCCAGAGCTTGTCAAGCTCATTAAATCTGTTAGGTTTCATACTCTGTCTTATCATCCTTTATGAAGAGTGCCATTCTCCATAGTATGTTGGCAATGTACATCTGTTTCCCTTGCGAGTGTGCCACATCCAGATTATATCTCTGCAAACAAAGTAACATTCCTTGCAGATGTTTTGTATCAGCAAGAAGTAGTTTGAGGAAAATGTCTTGAAATGGCTTATAGTCAGATTCCACTGTCACTTAGGCTCTCCCAAACAAACATTGATTACAAGGTTTGCGAACAAAGGCAATAGCCAAGCATGTTTCATTATCTGAGCATAACGTCATTCACTTTGTCTTTACACACAGTATATAAATATAACTAGTTTTCCTTGCTTCATAATGGTTGCTCCAATTGCTAGGTTGCAAGGTAACTTCATCATTGTAGTACCTCAACACTGGCATTGTTATCGCTCGTTGTTTGATTCTTGGGAAAACTGCTTTTGGTTCTGTACCCCAATACAACTGTATGTCCTTAAGTGAACATGAATAGAGTTTCGCACTTTTAATTTGATGTCAAATTAAACAGGAAATATGGTAAATAGTTCCTGAATCCAACAAATAATTATTTTGCTTTCACATCTTTTGGTTGCTGCATCCCTGCTACCGCTCTCTTTGACAGGATCCTGGTGAAGTCATTTTGCTGTTGATAAACAACTTATTTACTTGAACTTAGCAATCTTCAATTAGTGTTTTCATATTCAATTTCCGGTTAATTTCAAAATGTCTCTCTTGTAGTTACACCAGATACTGATCAAGGTCTGAGATGGCTTCTTCCATTGTGTTTCTACATCCACAGAAAAGCAAGTTATCCGCAATAGCTTCCCCACCTGGAAGATAACCATCACCATAACACCATAAGACATAGGAGCTGAAGGAGGTATTCAGCATAATTAGTCTGCTCCAACCATTCAATGAGATCATGGCTAATCTGATCATCCTCAAATCCACGTTCCTGCCTTGATTCCCTGATGATTATAAATATCATGCTATCTGTGTTGATACTTTCTGAAGCAGTGGAAATGCCATTCTGTAACTATCTGTCTATACCGAATGGTATAAAGAATGTAGTTAGAAAATGGCTGCTTCCATGCAGCTTCACTTACCAGTAACCATCCTTCACTTTGAGGGTAGTGAAGAACTTTGCTTTGGCAAGTTGTTACAAAAGTTCTTCAGTGATTGTATCGTGGCACTGTGATGTCTTCAAAGTTTTGTTGAGATCTTTTAGCTGTATAGATACTTTAAATTTTCCTTTTTTCCCCACTGCTACCATACTGCTAGTCCAAGTTGTCAATTTTTTGATATCCCCTTCCTTTTCAGTTCCACCTTAACATGCATGCTGGAAATAAGGCTACCTAAAACTCTCCTTATCGATGCTGATGTGGCTTTCCACTCTCATTTATTTTAAAATAGTAAGACAGCCAAAACCTGCAAAATGTCTTTCTTCTCCTTTCTCAGTAGATGTAATCTCATGACAGGATCCTTTGTGCCTAAAACAGTCCTATCTCGAATGAGATAATTTTCAGTTGTCCAAATGCACAGGATTAAGCTGGATGTATCTGTTTGGTCACATATTAATTAATTATTTTGGCCTTGCCTTCACCTCTGATATTGAACAGATTCTGTTATAAGTAATATTAATAAAGGTTCAAAATGGGTGTCTTCAAAGTTGCAGACCGTTTGTCTTCCTTGCTTTTTCTTTCACTATCTGGCCCTTTTAAGGTTTAAAAATCCACACATTTTCAGCTCTACCATTCTGACACCATGACCTTAATGCCTGCCACAGACAACACACAGAGGCACTTGCAACAGATGTAGAGGTGGACATGATTACACAAATGACTATGAATTCTGTGTCCTATGATCCTGCCTACTAGCAATCTGATAAAGGAGCAGCGCTCTGAAAGCTTGTACTTTTAAATAAACCTGTTGGACTATAACCTGTTGTTGTGTGATTTTTAGCTATGATTACACAGGTCAGCAGTACACTAAGTACTTTTGCATTTCTCCAAATGCTTGCTGCTAACCCAAACTAATGGAAGAAAATAGCTGGCTGGTTGATGTGAGCAAAGGTTTGGGTGAAAGCCAAGAAATAAAAGATTAATTGTGAGCACAGAACAATGTGAAGTATTCCTGAGGGAAAACCCAATATAGCTGGTTATGAACACACTGATCTTCGATTTTGAAGTGTACAAGATGAGTCAAACCAATATATCTCATTTTTCCTTCTGGAATCACATGAGGGTAATTTGAGCATTTATGCTTTTGCTGACACAAGGAAATCAATGAAGTTAACAAAATGAACAAAATGCAATTGGACACTGACCTGCATATTTAAAACAAATCCCCAATGATTTCAGATGACCTTTTGAATATGTTAAAATTGAAGATGGCAAGATAATGTAGAATATCAGTGGACAAAATACCAAACCTATTTCCAGAAAGAAAATCATGCCTGTTCTCTGTTGTATTGTTCTATGTTCTAATTTCAAACTTGGTTTCAATAAACTTTAATCCATACATAGAGAAATACCACACTTCGATCAATGTATTGTTTCATGTCTATATTTCATTGGATGGGTACAGGTAGTGTATTAGGTAAAAACAATGACTGCAGATGCTGGAAACCAGATTTTGGATTAGTGGTGCTGGAAGAGCACAGCAGTTCAGGCAGCATCCGAGGAGCAGCTGCTATGCTCCTCCAGCACCACTAATCCAAAAAACAGGTCGTGTATTTGTCATTATTTGAGTCATTCTGTGGAAAATAAATCTGACCTAAATAGATGGAATAGAAAATTTGATGAACAATAAAGTAGTTCCTTTAACTTAAGGGAAAACATGGAAAATTTATCAGTAAGGCCTATAATAAACTCTGTAGATTGTTCGAATACTTGTTTTCCTTTTTGTGTGTTGTTCTTTCTTTCCCCATCCCAAGTGAATTATAGTTAATTGTATCTACACTAACTTTCATAATTCAGCACAGTTGAGTTTGAGACCATCCAGTGTGCACGGTTGGCTCTATCCCATCCAGTGTATCTATACACTAATTCACTGGAAAACATTAAATAGAACTTTTGTTCCCCACTGTTTTACAGATTATCAGAAGCACACAGAGCTGCCATAAAGGTTATTCGCCGAATGCAATATTTTGTTGCCAGGAGAAAATTTCAGGTGAGAAGTAATATTTAGTTTGCCAACATAGAAGAAATAGACAATGGCTTTGGTGGGCCTAATGAAAAAGAAATCGAAGTGCTAAAATTAAGTGCTATTTGGAAAGCTTGGGCTTTGTACATAGTTCAATGCTTGTACAAAATGGTGCTATATACAACATTATCACCTGGAAGTGTCGTCAGTTTAAACAATTTTGATTCATTCATGGGATGTGGGCAACACTGGCTTGGCCAGCAAATATTGCCAAGACAGAGGGCAGCTAAGACTTAACAAACTTATTGTGGGCCTAGATTAGGTAAGGATGGCAGTTTCCTTCCCTAATGGATTGCATGGGTTTTTTTTTTCTGATAATCAGCAATTGTCATGGTCATCATTAGACACTTAATTCCAGATTTTTGTGAACTCAAATTCCATCATCTGCCATGGCAGGATTTGAACCCAGGTCCCCGGAACATTACCTAGGTTTCTGGATTAACAGTCCAGTGATAATGCCTCCTGTAAAAATGTAAAAGTACATTTTCACACAAGTTACACTTTTGGTTTGGGCCACAAGGAAAATTAGTTATGACAAATGGAAATTTGAGGAATGGGGTAGGTAAAATAATATTAATTTATCCATTTCTTCTCAGTAGTGGCTAGGGATGGTGTACAGGAAGTATATCTCCCAAGTCTTGAAGTAGGAAGTACTGCTCCTAAGCTTTCATTGCCTATTTTACTCCTCCCTTGACAGTCAAGGAATTTTTTTTACTTGGAACCAGTGGCATGTTTGGAAGGGGAGTGAGCAAGTACTTCATTGCACTCCTGACTTTTGTGTTGTAGATGGTGGACAGGCTTTGTGGTGCCAAGTGGTGAGTTTCTGCAAAGGTTTCCATCTCTGAACTGGTCTAGCAGCCTAATATTTACATGGCTGCTCCAGTTAAGTATCTGGTCAATGATGACCTCTAGGATGATGATGATGGGAGATTCAGTGTGGCAATGCCATTGAGTGTTAAGAAGAGAAGTTTAGATTCTGTGTTGCTGATGTATATCATTGCCTGGCAATATGTCATTTACCATTGGCATCCTAAGCCTGGATGTTATCCAGGTGTTGTTACACATGAGCGTGGACTGCTTCAGTATTTGAGCAGCTGTCTACACTACTGAACAGTTTCAGAGAACAGTGGGCATCCCCACTTCATTTCTTACAAAGGACAGGGGTAATTAATGAAGCAGCTGAAGAGGGTTGAGCCTACGACACTACTCTGAGGACCTCATGCAGTGATATTGGTGACCCAGGGGGTCATTGATGGAGCACTTGAAAAGGATTGAGCCAAGGACACCACTTTGAGGAAGTCATGCAGTGATATCCATGGCCAAGGAGAATGACTTGCAATCATAGGCCATTCGGCCAGGTATGATCCCAACATTGACACTTTCCATCATCTTTCTGACAAAATTGAGAATAAACTGATGGGGTCACAATTGTCAGATTGAATTTAACCTGCACTTTGTGACGGTGATATACCTGGGCAATTTTCCACATTGTCAGCAGAATGCCAGGGTTGCGGCTTGCTGGTTCAACCAAGATTGTCACAATTTCTGGAGCACAAGCCTGGCCAAGCCAGACATTTATGATATTGTCAGGACTTTGGATATACCCAGTACCTTCAATTGTTTTGATAACAAGTGGAGTGCATTAAATTATTCAAAGTCTTGCAATGATGAGCTGGGAAGGAGGCTGCAATGAATCATCCATTCAGCAGCTAATGATGGTTGCAAATGCCTCACCTTTTGCACTGACATGGTGGGTTCACACATCATTTCAGATGGAACCTCTTCCTCGCATGAGTTGTCTTGCTGCCTAGCATTACCCACGATTAGATGTGGCAGGACTCCTTCAGATTTTTGGTTTTATCCAATACTTTTGGGATTGTTTACCATTTTCAACCTATAGTCTCATCAGGTTGAAACACCATTTTTAGATATGTCTGGTGCTGCTCCAGACATGATCTCATAAACTTGATATTCAATCAGGGCTGGTTCTCTGATTTATTGACAGTGGTAAAATGAGAGACATGCTGGGCTATGAGCTTGCATATTTTGATTGAATAAATTCAACTGCTATAAATGGCCAACAGTGTCTGTTGAATACCCTGTTCAATTTGCAAGATCTATTCTGAATCTATCTCATTTAGCATGGCGATAGTGTTACACAACATGCTGGAGGGTATCTTTAGTGTAAGCTGGGACTTCATCTCCATGAATACAACACAGTGACTGCATTAGATAAATTTAAAAGGACAGTATCACCTCAGTTTTCCCCTCTTGTTGGTTCTCTCGCCACTTGTCACAGGCTGTTAGGTCTGGGCTTGGCCAGTAGTGGTGCAACTGAGCCATTTTTTCGTGATAAACATTTGAGTATTCCACCAAGAATGCATTTTGTGCCCTTCCTGCTCTCAGTACTTTTACAAGTGATGTTCAACTGAGAGGAGCACTGATTAATCACATGAGAGAGGATGGGAGTTGGTAATCAGCAGGTTTTGTTGCCATCCTTGACCTGATGTATTGCAATTCACTGGGTCCAAGTCAACATTGAGGACTCCCAAAGCCACTTTTTCCTCATTCTGCCATCATTCTGTATCACTCTGCCATCTCTGCTGGGTCTATACTACTGCTGGGACAGTATATATACAGGGATGCTGGTGAAGGAGGCTGTGACATTGGTTACAAGTTATGACTTTATAATGCCCAGAAGGCAGTGAAGTGAGAGATTAATTCTTTGTTTAAAAAAAATCTGCATTAACTTTCTTAACTTTTTGTTGTAAGTGGTCTATTGCTGAATTTTAAAGTGGTATTTTTGGACAATGAACAAATTGGTTGTTTCCAAAAATTTCCAGCAATTATCAGGACAAAAGCTAACTCATGGCCTCCTTAAAATATGGTAGTGCATTCATAAAGTTATAGAGTCATACAGCGTGGAAACAGACCCTTTGGTCAAACCAGTCCATGCCAAACATAATCCTCAACTAAACTAGTCCCACCTGCCTGTCCTGGCCCATATCCTTCCAAACCTTTCCTATTTATGCACTTATCCTAAAGCCTTTTAAACATTGTAATTGTATCTGCAACCATTCCTCAGGAAGTTCACTCCACACGTGAACTACCCCCTGTAAAAAAAAAATGCCCCAATGTCTTTTTTAAATCTCTCTCCTCTCACCATAAAAATGTGCTCTCTAGTCTTGAAATTGTCCATCCTAGGGAAAGAACAACTACCATTAACTCTATCTATACCTGTTATTGTTTTAAAAACTTCTGTAAGGCCACCTCTTACGCTCCACCAAAAAAAAGTCCCCATCCTATTTCCAGTCTTTCTTTATAACTCAGACCTTCCATACCCAGTAAAATCATGTTAAATCTTTACTGAACCCTCTCCAGCTTGATAATATCCTTCCTGTAATGAGGCAACAAGAACTGGACACAGTATTCCAGAAGAGGCCTCACAAATGTCCTGTCCAACCTCAACATGATGTTCCCAACCCTTATACTCGAAGGACTGAGCAAGTGTGCGAAATGCCTTTTTAATCACACTGTCTATATATGATGCACACCTCAAAAAATTATGTACCTGAACCCCTAGATCCCTCTGTTCTACAACACTTCCCAAAGCCCTACCATTAATTGTATAAGTCCTACCCTTGTTTGTAGGACCAAAATAAAAGACCTGGCATTTCTCCAGATTGAACTCCATCTGCCATTTTTCAGCCCACTGACTCAATTGATCAAGATCTCTTTGTGATCTTAGAAAACCTTCGCAGTCTACTGTGCCACCGATTTTGGTGTCATCTGCAAACTTACTAACCGTGCCTTCTATGTTTTCATCCAAATCACTTATATAATGTCAAATGAAAGAGGACCCGAAACCAATACATTCATTCCAGTCAAGACAACACATGGGACTAGTAGATGAGATGTCTAACTTAGCAATGGCTCCACAGTTACCTGCTACAAAACAACATGATTTCTGATGAGTGGACATTAAAATTCTCTTTGTTAGCAGAGTGTTTCATCCAGAAGCCCCAGTCATATGATTGACCGTGCTGGTTTATTTGAATCTCCTTTCAATATACAGTTTTGGCTTGTATTAGTCAGTCAACTTACAACAACAGAAAAGCAAGTAGCTGTACCCTTAGCGAAATGTCATGCTTTGATCTCAGTATCTGTCCACGGTCTGATTTTTGGAAAGAAACTTGTGATTGTTCAACTACTATACCGTCAATAGCTCTTCAATTTCATCTGTTTTCCTGCAGAAGGAGGAACTCCTGTCAACTGAGGCAACCTCAACTAGGCATTGAATTACTGACCTCTTGCATGCATGGAAAATAATCCTGATATCCTTGTGAATTAATTTGTAACCTCTCTCCTTCTCTCTTTTGTGGATGAATGTGTGTGAGAATGTGTTGCAGACCATTTCTCAGGTTGAATTCAGTAACAAGCCCTCCTTTGACTTGACACTAAAGAATGTGCAGTTCCCCAGTACACATCCCTGAAAGCAAGAAAGTCTACAGCTTTATTTGCTGTATTCAGACACTCAGGTTACTCAATCTCTCATTTCAGGCCCATATCAGAGGAGGGATTGGAGGGTGCATGTCTTTTGCTCTCCACCAATTTCTGTGTGATTTTAGTCAGGGGTCTCTTAATCATAAAGGTCATTCTGAAGTGCAGGGATAGACTTCCTACTCAGGAATGAGCTGGCCAACAATTAAGATACAGTAACCCCAACAGGTCCAGGCCAGACAGGCACCACGAGGGAGACCGAGCAGCCACAGGAATTGAGGGAGGCCAAGCTATTAAAAGGCCAAAGTAAATAGGGTCAAGAGAGGACTCAGAGATAGACAGAGCAAACAGGATTCTGCCTGGCTCCCATGGAAAGGAAGCGAACGAATCACTTCAAGGTTCTGCAAAGGTACAGAAAGCTGGACTAGGTTCAGTAGCCTTGTCTGGGGCAGTAGAATCCAAAACAGCAATCTAGATAAAACCCTCTGTAATTAAAAGAGCTGAACTGATACTGAAAAGGATGCAAAGAGTCCAAGAAAAGCACATAGAACTTAGAAGAATTGAAGGGAGTAATCCTAATGTTGATTTAAGACAAAGCCCAAAGGGTTTCCATACTAGCGGGCAGATGCTGAAATGAATTCCTCATCCAGTTAAAGAGTTAAACAACTGCCAGTGTACTAGATCGCAAGTAGCAAAGATTGTGGGAGATGCAGCTAAAATGTAGCCAACAGAGCCCTTCTCTCCAGAATTAATTAGCAATGCACAAAGTTTGCACAGGCAGATAACTGTAGATGAAAAGAAGCCCACACCCTCTGGCAGAGCAAGAAGTTGGATTAACCAAACCTTCTCCCACGTAGACAGAATGAGAGGGAAGAAGATGCCTCACCCAGTTTTAAACCTTAGTACAGCACAGCAGTGGCCAGACAGCCTACCTGAGTGTGGTATTCTTCAAAAAGATATGGGGCAGATTTTAAATGACCTCTCCCCAAATCTGTATGACATGGGAAGTTAATCCTCCTAAAGTTTGACTACCCTAGCAACTGCCATCAATACAGTTCAAGTGAATTAAACCACAGAACCCTCTGAGGCTTTGTTCTCTGTAAAGATCACATGTTTTCATTTTTTTGTATTTTTAATTATGGACTGAAAGGGGAAAAAAACTATTGTTAAAACCAAGAGTTGTGGAGGGGATTGCTGCACCTTTTAAAAGCAAGCAATCAGCTTGTTATATTTGTTGTATATGCTGTTGACATGTATGTTCAACCAATAGGGGAAGTTTAGTTGCAGATGAACTGGCACAGGGGAATTTGACTGGTATCAAGTGATTGATTTGTCTGTGGCATAATAACTAGTTGTCAATGATAAATGCCTTCTGCCCATTAATAACTGCTGTAATTGGCTCTGAGCAATTGAACAGCTGGTGGTTGTGAATGACATAGGCAGAAGCCTTCAGATCTCTGAAAGAAGGGGTAGTGTCCTTGACCCTGAAGTAAAAAATGTCTCAAGGTTGAAGAAAGACATTTATTTTCCCCTACCAGTTATTTACCAATAAATCAGAGAGATTATAAGTTGTGAGCCTGTCACTTTGTGCCTCCTACAATCAGGTTAAATATGTGTTTTATGTTTGTGATAGATACAAATGCCTTGGATGAAAATGTAGATGGATGGGATAGTAAATTTGCATATGATACAAAGATTGGTAGAGCTGTGGATAGTGTAGAAGGTTGTCAAAGGATACAGCAGAATATAGATCAGTTGCATATATGGATGGAGAAATGGCAGATGGAGTTTACTCTGGGTAAGTGTGAGGTGCTGTACTTTGGGAGATCAAATGTTAAGGAAAAGTATACAACATTGATGTTGAGAGGTATCTTGGAGTTCAAGTCCATAGTTCCCTAAAGTGGCCACGCAGGTAGATAGGGTGGTAAAGAAGGCATATGACCTGCTTGCCTTTATTGATCGGGTAATTGAATACAAGAGTCAGAATGTCATGTTGCAGCTTTATAAGACTTTGGATAGGCCACACTTAGAGTATTGCATTCAGTTTTGGTCACCACATTATAGGAGGGAGGTGGAGGCTTTGGAGACGGTGCAGAAGAGTTTTACCAGGATGCTGCCTGGATTAGAGGGTATGAGTTATAAGCAGAGGCTAGAAAAATTGGGGTTGATTTTTCTGGAGCAGCGGATGCTGAGGGGAGACTTGATAGCAGTCTATAAAATTGTGAGATGCATATATAGGGTTTACAGTTAGATTTTTTTTCACAGAGCAGGAAACTAGGGTGCATGCATTTAAGGTGAGAGGGGGAAAAGTTCAAAGGAGATGTGAGGGACAAGTTTTTTATGCCAAGAATGGGATGAGCCTGGAACATGCTGCCGGGGTGGTGGTGGAGGCTGATATGATAGGAGTGTTTAAGAGACTTTTAGATAAGCACATGAATATGCATAAGGAATGGAGGGATGTGGACCAAGGGTAGGCAGAAGGGACTAGTTTAATTTAGTGTCATGTTCGGCACAACATCAAGGGCCAAAGGGCCCATTCCTGTATTGTAGTGTTCTATGTTCTGTGAAAGTACCTGGAGAAGAAAGATGTTGATGACAGGCAGGTCCTGGTAAGCCAAAAGGATCATCATAACAACCCTTGGCAACAGGGACCATTGAACAGCCTTCCCAAATATTCCCTCAACTCACAACACCAATTTTTTTTTGTCTATCTGCAACCATGTATAAGGGAGTTTGAGGGAAATAGAGTTTTAACTAAGAGTTATGTGATTACAATTCTTATTTGTTTATGTGTAGCTTGAACCTTCACCTTTGAAATAAATAGTAACTCTTATTAAAGACAAGTAAATTACGGAATTTTGCAGTCTTGATTAAATCCTTAACTATTATGATGAGTCTGGGAATAGAGACCCTTAATTTTTAATTTACTACTCCAATGAGGATTGACATCTGCAATCTATGTCAACCTGAGCCCAGCAGCTCAGTTTCCTAAAGAACAGAAGGAATCCACAGATCTCCACAGAGTTCTGAAACCAATACAATCCCCCTACCCCTGCCACCATCACTATCACCCAGAAATAAATTTTATTACATGTTTGATTGCCATGCTCAGTGATTTTGGAAAGAAGGTGAAAGTTTTAGATACTTTACAACTTCCCTCCATCAGCAATCAGGGAAATTTGCATATTAAAGGTAGTACCTTAGTAGCAAATGATATTTTTCCAGATGTCATAAATTTGGAATTGTTTCTAAACCTGCATTAAACTCTCTTTTGGTTTGACACCAAAGAATGTGCAGTTCCCCAGTACACATCCCTGAAAGCGAGCAAGTCTATTGCTTTATTTGCTGTATCCAGGCACTGAGCCTACTCAATTGTTTATGTCATTAAGGTGTCTGTGTTTAATGCAATGTCTAATGTAGGATTTTTGTGTACCATCATGAAGAACTACTTATCTGCAAAGACATCATTTGGGGACATTACGTGAAGAGATAAGCTGAAGCTGACATTCCATCAAATAACTGAATAAATGTGACCTATGTTTGTGAATAATATGCATAAATATTTCTTTACCTGTTTCCTTTTAATCAAAACACATATGAAAGAAAAGTAAAATTCATACTCCCCAACCCCAGGCAAAGGCATTTAAAAAAAACAAATTTAATACATATTTATACATTATATCATCATATTAACAGCCCAGCAAAAGTATCTACTTTGATCACATGGCTGGATAGTAACCATCCAGAGATAGCTCAGACTTCGAAGTCAGCTGGATAATCAACGTCTCACATACCTAATGATGGGATTGTAGTGCTAACTGTTTTATTTCAGCTCCTACTGAGAATATTTGTTGCCAAGAAAAATCCCGACAAAGAAAAATCTCTATCTACAAGATGACGTTCCATTAATGTTAATGATAACCTCTAGGATGGGTCATAGACAGTTGTTTATTTGCATTGCAAGCCTTTGTCTTGGTGGTGACTGTTTCCCCATCCCATTAAGCAGGTTTGGTCTCCTGATTATGCATACAGTGCTTAACCCAGAACTCAACTGCCTGTTAATGACTCAATTTTGTTACTGAAGGGGTAAATGGTGCTCTATGCAACATCATTTATCGTACCTGAAAAAACTCCATAGGGGCTGGTACCTTGTCACCAAGTCACCCTTTATTTGCACATGGAAAGTCCTTGACACTGATCCAACTCCCTCAGAGCCAGCTATCAGAGTGTCAGAACGTCTGACACTCCACTTTTTATCTGAGAGCCAGGGATCCCTGATTGGACCAGATTAACAGTCCCAATCGGGGAACTCCTATTCTATCATGTCCACCTGACTAACCTCATTACCATCACTACAATATCAAAAGTCCAAAATCTGGGACATAGAAAAAATTTCTGGTCTGCACAAAAGCAACCACCAACTGTATTTGTGCTTTCTACAAACAATTAATGTTCATTTGTCAAAACAATGAAGCAGAACTTTCAGCAATATTGCTCAGATGAACTTTGAAGAACTTTTAAAGTGATGAAACTGGCTATGACTCTTCAAATGCCAGCAAGCCAATTAACCCTCCTATAAAGAAATTCCAGACTGTTAACTCCAGTATTTGACTTATGGACTCCAATGTAAAAGTAAGGAATCCCTCTGTTGTTTTGGAGTTAAGTTGGTGTTGATTGAAGTGAAAAAGGATAAAGAGACGATTTAGTCTCTCCTTGTGTATTTTTGAGAGTGTGCCTATTGTGCGTAATATCCCTCCACCTTCCAGGTGTAGATGTCAAAGAAACTGTATGTGGTTTAACTTTATAACAGTGTTGCCGAGGTCCTCACAAAGATAAATCCATAAACAGAAGGAGTAGAGAAATACACAACCAACCATTGTTTAAAACGAAGTAAAATCAAATCATGATTGTCTCTTGGTTGGTGTGATTATGGATAGAGATTTGATTTAAAATTCATACTCTGTAATCTGTCTCTTAGTTTACCAAAGAACAGTTGAATTTGTAAGCTCAGATACTGAGTTTATATATTCGTTATCTGAGACAACCTGATTTACAGAAGATTGTTAAAATCCTATACATTTCTGGGATGTATTCCACAGCAAGCTCGAAAACCATATGATGTGCGAGATGTAATTGAACAATATTCCCAGGGGCACTTGAATATGATGGTCCGGATCAAAGAACTACAAAGAAGGTAAAGTTTTATATACATAGTCAATTTTGTTGATAATTGCAATTGCTATCATAACACCTTGAATGAATTTATAGAATCATAGAATAGAATAATTGAAACTCCCATATGCACATATTCCAACTTCTTCCGCTAAGAATGTAAGTACCAGTTAGCCATATTTTTTTTTCAAACTAGGATATAAGAAATCAGTTTAGATAATTTGAAAAATCAGAGAACTGTGTTACATCCAAGTCAGGGAATATGTTTCATTAATTAATTGGAAGATTTGCATCTGTCAAAGGTCTATTGCATTGTATATTTAAAGATATCTAACCTAAAACTTATGCTTTTGGAGTCAACTGACAAAAATACCACAGTTCAGGTGTTACACTTCATAGCAGGCCAGAGATTGGTGATTGTTTGTTTGGAACAAAAACTTGCATTATCAATCAGTAATCTGATCAACCAAAATGTGTACAAATGAAAATCCAAATAAATATTAGAAAACTGATTTAAAAAACATTCATTTTTCATAGTATTCCCCTTATTTCTCCTTATTTCACTGTCTAAAGTTAGCATTCAGACTTTGATCATAACAAAGACCTCAACATTATATAGTTCTGTAAAAATTCCAAACTTCCCCATAAGATTGATAATTTTCCCCAACTAGGTCTACTTTCTGTCTGACGCCTGAGGCTGAGATCAAAATGTTATTTGAGCGTCTATTTCCAGCTTCTTTGGATAAACTCTCTGTGTGCATATGATAATGCCTCATGAGAGGTGCATTTTTACTGTACTCCAGGAAAACCATAATATATAGTGTATATTCAAACAACTAAACCAATAATTTACAACTCAAATGATATTTGGGTTTATGAGATCAGGCCTATACTCAGGTGAGTGAACAGATTTTATTAAACATAACAGTACACCAGAATTGGTAGGGTAGAGCCCATCTGAGACCATATATGCTCAGAGCCCAGTTTTCTTTTGTCTAATATCTTCATGACGTAGTTTCTATGGAAAGTGTGCAAGGACTATTAAAGTAAATGTATAGTTAACCTGATATTCTATGCTAGGCATCAGAAAACTATGCCTTTAAACTATATTTTTCAAGTTACATTCAATTTAGTACAATGCAAAAAACTTATGAGCTGACTGTTTTGGGAATTTGAGTTTTATTTATTCAGGCACAGTTGACCTTTTGAGCCAGACCTTTGATCAGACAGATCCAGATCATGGGAATGAACCTCTGTTAGGTGTGTCCTTTGGAGTGAATCACTGAGTGATACAATAGTAGTGACAACTTCAGTAATAGGATAAATATTATAAAAGATAAGTTATATCAATGAGGAAAAGGATAAATTAAATACTTGCACCTTCAGCAAGTTCTGCAAATCCAACGAAGTCACAACAGCTTAAGAAATGCTGTTAGGGGATTTTTGAACAGTAAACATTTAGAGTCATAGAGTCATAGAGATGTACAGCATGGAAACAGACCCTTCAGTCCAACACGTCCATGCCGATCAGATATCCCAACCCAATCTAGTCCCACCTGCCAGCACCCGGCCCATAATCCTCCAAATCCTTCCTATTCAAATACCCAACCAAATGCCTCTTAAATGTTGCAATTGTACCAGCCTCCACCACTTCCTCTGGCAGCTCATTCCATACACGTACCACCCTCTGCATGAAAAAGTTGCCCATTAGGTCTCTTTTATATCTTTCCCCTCTCACCCTAAACCTATGCTCTTTACTTCTGGACTCCCTGACCCCAGGGAAAAGACTTTGCCTACTTACCCTATCCCTGCCTCTCATAATTTTGTAAACCTCTATAAGGTCACCTCTCAGCCTCCAATGCTTCAGAGAAAACAGCCCCAGCCTCTTCAGCCTCTTCCTATAGCTCAAATCCTTCAACCCAGGCAGAAGATGAGGTGTTGTTCCTCCAATTTTTTTGTCTCTAAATAGTGCAAATGACAAGCCTAAAGGCATCAGCTCCTGAAAACTGCTGTCAAGGTCAAATGATCAGGGAGGCTGTGGTTTCCCTTAGCCCTTTTTCTCACAGCCATTTCACTCCATCCCCCTTTTAGGCTTTCTCCTCAAGCAGTTAGAGTCATAGAGTCATAGAGACGTACAGCATGGAAACAGACCCTTCGGTCCAACCCGTCCATGCCGACCAGATATCCCAACCCAATCTAGTTCCATCTGCCAGCACCCGGCCCATATCCCTCCAAACCCTTCCTATTCATATACTCATCCAAATGCCTCTTAAATGTTGCAACTGTACCAGCCTCCACCACTTCCTCTGACAGCTCATTCCATACACGTACCACCCTCTGCGTGAAATAAATTGCCCCTTAGGTCTCTTTCCCCTCTCACCCTAAACCTATGCCCTCTAGTTCTGGATTCTCTGACCCTAGGGAAAAGACTTTATCTATTTATCCTATCCATGCACCTCATGATTTTGAAAACCTCGATAAGGTCACCCCTCAGCTTCCGATGCTCCACGGAAAACAGCCCCAGCCTGTTCAGCCTCTCCCTATAGCTCAAATCCTCCAACCCTGGCAACATCCTTGTAAATCTTTTCTGAACCATTTCAAGTTTCACATCTTTCCGATAGCAAGGAGACCAGAATTGCACGCAATATTCCAGTAGTGGCCTAACCAATGTCCTGTATAGCTGCAACATGATCTCCCCACTCCTGTACTCAGTGCTCTGACCAATAAAGAAAAGCATACCAAATGCCGCCTTCACTATCCTATCGACCTGCGACTCCACTTTCAAGGAGCAATGAAGCTGCACTCCAAGGTCTCTCTGTTCAGCAACACTCCCTAGGACAAATGGGCAACAACATGCTGCTTCAGAAGGTTTGCTCAACTTCAGCTATAGACAAATGGTTATCACAAGAATAATATTACACTCCATGTCTGAAACTACTAATGAGTAACGGCAGGGAAGATCTACCAATAATAAGTAAAATGTGGTTGTTTTGAGAAATGGAAATGAGCTGCTAAAAGTACACAGTACTATCACATCACTACTTTCCAGTTGCAATGAGTTGCAATAATAATAAAGTACCGTCTGTCCATATTTTAGGTTGGATCATTCTTTGGGAAAGCCTGCATTCTTTCTTTCAGGTAAAGTTGAAATTTTTGTAATGTTTTCCATTAAAACTTTAAAATTTCTATTTATGCAAGAAACTTTGATTTTGAAAATTTAACTAGGAGCAGAGGTACTTCAATTGGTCCTCCAAGTCTTCCACACTATTCAGTAAGATCATTGTTGACCTTTTTGTATTCTGAATATCACATCCCTATGCACACATTTGATAACTTCTTTCATTCCCTCACTTAATAAGAATCTATTTAATCAGCCTTTTTATGGTACAGTGGTAGTATCCTTGCCCTAGATCAGGGAGACCTTGGGTTAAATTCCCAAGAATCTATTTACCTTGATTCAATAGACCTGCCTCTACTGCATTCTGAGCCAGAGAGTTCCAAACTCACACAACCCTCAGAGAGAAAAACTTCCTGTCCTGAAAGAATAAAGCCTAATTTTAAAGTAGTACCCCCTCATTCTGGACTTGCTGACAAGTGAAAACATCCTTTCTGGATCAATAATGTCAAGACCATTCAGGATCTTATACGCTTCCATCAAGTTACCCCTCATTTTAAACTCCAATGGAAATGAAAACAAGCCGAGCCTGAACAATCTAGCCTCAAAAAACATTCCCTTGTTTAGTAAACCTTTCTGAAGTGAACATAGTCACTGTCGTGGAATTATACTGTCCATCAGGGTTGCCCCAGAAACCTAACCCATTTTGTTTATTTTTAATAAACCTATTCAGAGATGTTGTGAACAACTTTGGAGTAGTAGGACTTGAATGCAAGCCTCCTGGCTCAGAGGCAGAACACTGCCATTGCACTACAAGAATGCTCTCAAAACAAGAGTGAACTAAAATACAGAAGCTAGTGAGCTTACTTTCAATCAATATTGGAGCTGTTTTTTTCCGTTGACCTGCATTTCTAACATTGTCACCCACAACCAATGGATTAAATCTAAGATTTGTAGTCCTGCTATATCCAGCCATAAATTGTGATAGATATTTAGATAAATTCACTGTCGGAGAACATTCATATTTAACACCACCTTAACAATGGGGATGCCGAGCATATTAGTGGAAACAAAACTGACTGAAGCATTTGCCAGCATCTTTAGCTAGAAATGCTGAGTAATGATCCATTTCTACATCCTCCTGAGGACTCACAGATACCAGCTTTCAGCCAATTCAAATTACTCCATGTAGCATCAAGAAAGGGTTTAAGATGCTGAATACTGAATACTGAAAAGGCTATGAACCATGACAACATTCTGGCAATAGTCCTGAAGATTTGTGCTCCACAGCTAGCCACATGCCTAACCAAGCTGTTTCAGTACATTTAAAACACTGGCCACTACCAGCAATATGGAAAATCACCCAGGTATATCCTGTAAACAGAAATTATGACAAAGCCAACCCAGCCAATTAACAGCACTCTCAATCCATTCTCAATCATTAACAAAGTGTAAGAATGAGTTATCAACAGTGCTATCAAGTGACACTTATTCAACAATAATCTACTCACTGACACTCATTTTAGGTTCTGTCAGTGCCCCTCAGCACCTGACCTCAGTACAGTCTTGGTCTAAACATAGACAAAACAGCTAAACCCTTGACATCAAGATGTCATTTGACCAAGTGAAGCATCAAGCCTAAATCAAAAGACCAAACAAAACTGGAGTCAAGAGGAATCAAGGGGCAATCTCTTCATTGGTTCAAATAATACATAGCCCAAGGGATTTTGGTTGTTAGAGGTCAATCATATCAGTCCTAGGGCATCTCTGTAGGAGGTTCGAAGGATCTTGTCCTTTGTCCACCCACTGAACAGTTTCATAAATGACCTCCACTCCATCATAAAGTAAGAAGTGGTGATGTTCACTGATGATTATACAATGTACAGCACCATTTGCAACACCTCAGATACTTAAACAGTCCATGTCCATATTCAGCAAGACATAGGCAATACCCAGTCATTAGAATATCACCCCAGCAACGTGCCCTGCAAGCCATGCACTATCCTGACTTGAAAGTATGTTGCCTCCACTATTGCTCATCAGATTTTTAGATCTTCTTGTCTAACAGATTTGTGGGGTCACTTATGTTGTGATTATAATGAGGTCAATCAGCTGAACCTCCTAGAATGAGTTGCTGTTAATCTGGTCCAATCAGGCAACTCTGACTGACAGATATAAAGGGGAGTGTCCGACTGCCTGCCCCTCTTCCGCGGTTACGTTAGAGCCCGGGTGTCCTTGGAGAAGGAGCACGTGGTGTCCACCAACACCCTGGAGTTGTTCAGGGAGAGGTGGGCGCCGCAGGGAGTGGAGTGCATTATTTCTCCCTCCAATTCTATTTTGATTTAGTCCCTACCCTCCCCTTCACTGTTTTGATCTCACAGCACTGCCCTTTGATGTGAAAGGCAGTGTTTGTCACTGGCCACCCGGGTGTTTTCCTATCCTCCTGGTGGTGGAATTTGAATAAAGATTTGTGCACTTTGTGTCTTTCACTGTGTCTCACACCTGCACACACACACCATGGGTGCTGGGGAAAAAAAAAATAATAAGCACTACTGCACTTAGGTGGTAGTGTGAAAAAGTAGAAAAAAAAAGAAAAAAAAAGATAAAGGGGAGTGTCCGACTGCCTGCCCCTCTTCCACGGTTACGTTAGAGCCCGGGTGTCCTTGGAGAAGGAGCACGCGGTGTCCACCAACACCCTGGAGTTGTTCAGGGAGAGGTGGGTGCCGCAGGGAGTGGAGTGCATTATTTCCCCCTCCAACTCTATTTTGATTTAATCCCTGCCCTCCCCTTCACTGTTTGATCACACAGCATTGCCCTTTTGTGAAGGGCACTGCTTGTCACTGGCCACTCGGGTGTTTCCTTTCTTCCTGGTGGTGGAAATTAAATAAAGATTCGCACACCTTGTGTCTCTCACTGTGAAAAAGATGAGATAAAGGGGAGTGTCCGACTGCCTGCCCCTCTTCCGCGGTTACGTTAGAGCCCGGGTGTCCTTGGAGAAGGAGCACGCAGTACCACCAACACCCTGGAGTTGTTCAGGGAGAGGTGGGTGCCGCAGGGAGTGGAGTGCATTATTTCCCCCTCCAACTCTATTTTGATTTAATCCCTGCCCTCCCCTTCACTGTTTGATCACACAGCATTGCCTTTTGTGTAGGACACTGCTTGTCACTGGCCACTCAAGTGTTTCCTTTCTTCCTGGTGGTGGAAATTGAAAAAAGATTCATACACCTTGTGTGTCTCACTGCGTCTCACACCTACACACACACAACATGGGTGCTTGGGAAAAAATAAGTACTAAAAAAAAAGAGAAAAAAAAATAAAGGGGAGTGTCAGAGATATTGCCACTTTACTAGCTTATTTGGAATGGGGCAGTGTTAAAGTTAAGGACTGTTCATGTATAAATAAATGGTGACTTCGTGACAAGGTACTGGCCTCTGAAGTTATTTCAACTTATAACACACAGATTGCAGCTGTTCAGTAGCTCACTACCACCTTCACATAGGAAATTGGGGATAGGCAATAAATACTGGTACAGCCAGTGATGGTACATTACTAAACAACTAAAAAAAAAGTCGCTTGGTAAAATCTGGTACTAGTTTTCTATATAAATTTGCCTGATAATATCTCTGACACAGAGACTGCAGCCAGGAACAAAGGAATGACGTTCACTCCTGACCCAAAGGAAAGTTGTCCACAATGATTTAATAAGTTCCAACACATTAATAGTCCGTATTGGAGCACCAATTTCAATCTGATGCCACCTACGGACAATGTGTGGGAGCCAAACATATTGAAAAATTCTCTTAGACCACAAATTAGGAAATAAAACCTAAAAATTAGAGACAAAAATAGAAATTGCTAGAAAAGCTTAGCAGATCTGATAGCATCTGTGAAGAGAAATCGGAGTTAACGTTTTGAGTCGAGTGATCCTTCTTCAAAAGTTATAGTTCACGTTTTAGTCTTTTTACAGAAAGCAGACTAAAGATTGGGAAATAAACATGGGATGAAGATAGAAGCTAAATTCTCATTTAAAATATCTTTAAAAACCAAACTAAAATAAGTTTTATTAACTTAAAAATCATAGAAATCGTATTACACAATGGGATGCTTGGGAAGTTATTTTTTCAGGTAGCGAGCTTATTTATCACTTAACAGTACCTTCACTGTTAAAAACTCAGTTATGCCATCAACAAGGCTCAACATTTCTAATGGTTAAAATACTTTTCAAAAATTCACGCGAATTAACTGATTGTGTAGATTACATGCGCAAATTATGCAACACTACATCTTTTGTTGAAGAAGGATATCACTGTTAGCAACTTTCAATTGTTTTTTATTGCAGCTACAAAGGTGCCAGAAGTTGCTGTCAGTTTTACTCAGGAATGATGCTGAATGCTGCTTCACTGTTAGCACAACCACAGATTCCTGGCAAATATGTTGCAATAATGTCATAGTTTTCATACCAGCATTAAAAATGGTTCTTGGGCCACAGTGAAACTAATCTTGTATCAAAGTTTTGAATTTAGCCGATTGCTGTATATCTGCTCCAAATGTTGAGCATGCTTTAAAAAACTCACCAATAAGTTAATAATATACTTTAACGTCCTGATCATTTTGATATTATATGTCAGTCAATGACAAATTGATGGTAATTAATGTATAACTGCTATTTTATCTAGTTGTTTACTTTTATAATTTATATTACTTAACCACTTTTCTTAAAATTACATTTTCTAACCATGCACATTCTGTGTAGCTAAAAACATGTTTGAGAAATTTGCTCCTGCAGTTTTCAGCTGTGAATTTGACGGAGCTGTTGTAAATTTGAGGGAAGTGAAAGGAAACCCCACTTTCACGCTCCAAAAAAGGGTTTTCTGCACAGTGGAAATAAAGTGTAGAGTATAGCTCCAAGGAAGTTTCTGGCCTGCCTATGCTGCTGTGAATCACCTTGAAAATTGTGATCAGGCCAGGATGATGCTTCCCAAATGAAATTCAATTCAGTTATGTGATGAAACAGTGGATATAAAGCCAAGTCCATCATTTTTTAGAGCAAAAATGCTTGGTGTGTAATAAATTGTACACCATGCTTAACTAATAATACATTTTTCTTAAAACTATTCATTGAGAACAGTAACAAAACTCTTTTTAAAGTCACTCTTTATGCTTTATCCTAACTTATAGAAAAGGGACTAGACAAAGGTTACTACACTGCAGGAGCCAGACTGATCCGTCTGGAAGATAAGGTAAGTGCATGATGCACTTTCCTTAAAACTTGAGGGCAATTCAGATCCTTATCTGAACTATACTTTTCGATAACTCATGCCATTGATCTAAATTCCTACACTAACAAATTGTGTGTATGTGAATTATTTTACTCTGTTCATCAAATGATATAATTTAACTTGCTTGTCCTTGGCTTTTGCTAGCATTTTATTCTGATATATTGCTGAACAAGAGAATGAACATTCACAATAAAAATAGTTTCTTCTAATCTTATGTTCTGCAACATGGGAAGCATTAGAATGTTCTGACTGTAGTTTTGTCTTGTTGCATATGTACATTGGTTTTATTTTCCCTGACCTAAGTCTGATTATATATTGACTGAACCAGAAATTTAAATGATTCTCACAAATGTATTCTTTAATGAAAATGTATTAAGAGTGTATTCAGTTTCATTAAGTCTATCTCATTGTGTTTATCATATAATTAATTGAATATAAAGCAAGGTTTTAAGAATAAAGTGTAGCTTATGGTCAGAATAAAATCTCAAGCAAGTTAGTGACTGTTCCAAGAAAATATGGGTCAATATGAAACTTTTAACTTGAGCTCACACATCTTTTTAACACCCTAAAATGATCTCTCCAAAGTAATTCAATTTAGAATTACTATGTAAATACTTACAAACACTTGGTGTATCAGCATAAAAAATATTGATACTTAATTTCAGGACTGTTTTCAGCAGGGAGGGCCATACCTTATTTCAAGTGATAGGAATGGCGATATTTGCATTTCTAGTACACAACATTGTTGCCTGTTTCAATTTTCTGAGCAGGAATGCTGGATAAAACCTTTGCTACTCTGATAAATGACAGAGGCCTAGGAAGGATTCAATAAGAAATTAAGACATTTACACCCTTAACTCTTTAGGGAATTATGAGGTCATTTTCTGTTGGAAATTGATCCTCTTGATTACCTTCACAAATTCTGAGGTTCAATTGGAAATTATGCCTGCTGTTGATAATGCTCTTGCTGGGGACATACTGGATAGAGTTGTTAGACTGACACAGGGATGAGCTTATGACTTCCCATCCAATGTTTCCTTATTACCTGTTTGAAAGAGATTATCCACTTAGTGTTGAGCTATAGTCAGTTATGTGTTATGGAATTACATTTTTTGGAATTCAACGGACTTACTTTCAATCCTTGACCGTAATCTAATTAGCTCGTGCCTGAAATAAATTTAGGCAATATTTAGAGCACTCAGTTGCATTTAAAATTAATAGCACCATTTTCTCAGTTAACACAGGATCATTGTAATGAACCTTGTTTGTAATCTACCTAAAGCAAATACATCCTTTTTTAGATGAGGAAAGTAGGACCGTAAACTGTAAACACACTCACCGCCCCCCTCCATACACCCTACTAACCTCCTATCAGGTGCGGTCTCACCAATTCATCACACAACTGCAGTAAGGTTTCTTCATTCATATATTCTATGCATCAATAGTAAAAAAGGCCAATATGCCATTCATTTGTAAAGTTGCTTGCTTTTGCATGCAGGTTTCTTCCTATTAAAGTGTAGTTCCATTTTATTTTGGCTAGATTCTCATCCTAATGAAATTAGTCATTTTCTAATCTTAAAGTTCTACTTTAGATTGTTCCTTGCTCTTATCCCTTGCTAATTTATACCTTATGAGTTTCTCATCTTACCCAAGCATTTTTTCATAAACATTTTATTTGTTGACTCACATGATTCCCCAATACCAGATCCAGAAATGCTTCCTTTTTAGTTGAGGTGGAAAGTTAAGGGTCAAGAAGTGCTCCTGAATACATTGCAGAAACCTATCCCCTTTCTTTCTTTTTACTCTAATATTATCCCAATTGATAATTTGTTAATTGCTAGAATCCTTAAACATCTTTGTGATTTTCCTTCAGATTTGCTGCTTGATCCCACTATTCAGTAATGTAATCTTATTCTTTTTGTTTCTCAAATTGAACCAAATCAATTCTCTCCTTAACCATGCAAGCGCACATTCCAACATTATAATGTCTTACCTAATCAGTACTACCACTATTTCACCCTTTTTTTCTTCATACTTTTTCAGAACAAATTGTATCCTTGACAATTGAGCATGCAACCCCACCATATTTAAGCTACATTTCCATTGTTGCCACTATATCCTGGCTATTTCTGCCATTAAATCTCATGAACCTTACTCACCATAGTTTGTGCTTTGTGGGCGGCTCAGTGGTTAGCACTGCTGCCTCACAGCACCAGGTTCCAGGTTCGATACCAGCCTTGGATGACTGTCTGTGTGGAGTTTGCACATTCTCCCCGTGTCTGCGTGGGTTTCCTCTGGGTGCTCTGGTTTCCTCCTACAATCACAAAGATATGCAGGTGAGGTGAATTGGCCATGGTAAATTGTCCATAGTGTTAGGTGCATTAGTCAGAGGGAAATGGGCCTGGGTGGGTTACTCTTCGGAGGGTCGGTGTGGACTGGTTGGGCCGAAGGGCCTATTTCCACACTGTAGGGAATCTAATCTAATCTAAAATATGTACACACTATAATTACCTTTATATTCTACATAGTCCTTCTTAGTCTGCTTATATCTCATGTGATGCTAATTCTCAAGTATATCAAACATTCTTATATGTACTATGTTCCTCTTTTCTATTTGTATAAACTAGTGCCCAACCGTCTTCTGTCAATTTAATTTAAACTCTCCTGAAGTACGGTAATGAAACTTTCAATGAGGAGATTACATAAATGGAAAGAGACAAGCAAGAGAGATATTTAAACATAATTTTAAAATTATACATCGAAGGTTCAAAGATCAGAACCTAACGCAGTTTGTTTGGCAAGTAGAATCTGGTGTAGTATAAAATATTTGCAGCTATGTTTTGAATGACCTGAAGATCATAGTTAGTGATGACACAAGACAAGAAAAGCAATAGTACTACGGGAGGCTAAAGTTATTGCCCTCCAAAAATGGTCAAGGAATAATGTGCACGATTGTCACACAACCATTGTTTGCGATGCAGACATTTGATTATTTCAACATCCAGCCAGAGCTAACCACATTGTTGATAGGGCAAGTGCTTTAGCAAAGCCAATGACATGAGTCACCTGCAACAGTTAAACTATTCAGCACTAATGAAAGCTATCCACTACCTCTTAAAGGGAAGGTGCACTACAACTGCAGCAATAGCTGTAAGTCTTTCAGAAGTGACCTAGGAAATCTGAGCAATGGCACAGCATGGGAAAATGTAGACATCAAAGTATGAACTTTGTCTGGAGGTCTTGGTAGAGGGGGTGGAAAGGAGGAGAAATATTTTGTATCTACAGGAAGCTAGGAGGTCTTCCAGACACATGCTTTAATGGCAGTGAAGGCAGTGACACAGCACCCCTGCCCTTACAGGGATCTTTCATGACAGACCTATATGGTTCTCATTGTTGGAATAAACAACATTTAAAATATATAGATTCTTCTCCAGTCTACCTGGAGACATGGGAATGAGTTTTCAGATAGTAGCAGAGAAAAAGTTGGCACGGAACTCATTCCCACATATAATAGCTACCCCGCAACCATTCAACATTTTGTATGGATTAATTTGTTTTGAGTGGGCCTTCCACCCATATCTTAGAATGAAAAGCTGCCTCACAGAGCTGTTAGCTATTTGATTGGCCAACAGTCTTTTGGTGCCAACAATACCAAAAGTGGTGGCCACTGTTAGGGTTACATTTAGTCCGATAGAATAAAGTGTGGGAAGCCCAGAAGTCTCTTGGTGGAGTCCAGAGACATTGTTACATTCTTCTTTCAGATGTCAATGCATTATTCACACAAGGATTGTGAAAAAATATGTTAATTCATTATTTGAAGGTAAAATTAAATTAATCTTCACTCAGAGCTAAACATAGTAGATCTTACTCCTGTCATTGCTGTGTCAGATGCCCAACAAGTCATGGGATTAATGCATTACATCCCATCAAGGTATGTAACAATTGACAGCAGTTTAAGATACACTGGCTTATAGGTGTATATCATCATATCTCAAAGAGATATGCCCAGGATGGGAGGCCCAGTTACAATATCTGAGGGTAGGCATTGGGTGGAGGAGGGCTGGAGGGTTCAACCAGGGTGTAGAAAAGACCATGAGGGTCCATTCAAATTTGACAGGAAGCCTGCAAGGGAAGCACACCCTCTTTCAGCCCAATGTCCATGTAGGTTAAACTGCTGAGTTATGCCGACATCCATAACATGATTCTTCCAGACCAAAACTACAACTGGGAAGGGCCTCAGTAGGATCAAGGTCTGGCAGATTGCCCTGGACCTCACCTGACCTCTGTACAATTATTAGGAGAAAGTGAGGACTGCAGATGCTGGGGATCAGAGCTTAAAAATGGTGTTGCTGGAAAAACGCAGCAGGTCAGGCAGCATCAAAGGAGAAGGAGAATCAACATTTCGGGCATAAGCCCTTCTTCCTGAAGAAGGGCTTATGCCCGAAACGTTGATTCTCCTTCTCCTTTGATGCTGCCTGACCTGCTGCGCTTTTCCAGCAACACATTTTTAAGCTCTGTACAATTATTGCCAGGGCAGGAAGGTAGATAGTCGAAGGGTATTCTCAGAATTCTACAACTCCCTGCCTGCAAACCAACCAGCAGGGGACTGTAAAATTACTTTCCTAGTCTTCATAGTGATGGGGCTGTCCTGGCAGCTTCAGGCCTTTGTCCAGGTACAAGTCCAGTTGTATCTTGTTTGAAACATAGCTCCTCAATAATATTTTCAGAGGGCATGTACATCCTTCTTAAATATTGTTTCATGCTTTCTTATTCTATATCTTCATTTTAGTCTTCTTCAGAATGTTAATGGCATCTAACATCTGACCATAGGGAATATTGTGTCTGCTCTTATTGAGAAGGAGATGAGGAAAAGTGTGAATTGTGCACATTGTTGTGGAGGAGATGTAAAATTTCTAAGCAGGCTCCTACACTCTCAGGTTATCAAGGACAATTCCGAACATTCTTAGGTTCAATGCAACAAAATGGTTCCATCTGATTGGCTCATATTTCAATTTCATGGCAAAGCTTAAGGAAAAGGTCAATTAATGGTAACAATCTGGTAATGGGCTGTTAATGTGTAAATAGAAATCCAAAAATGGCATCTTAATTAATAGAACCGTACCACAAGATTTCAAATATTGTTCACAAAACAAATGTTTTGGATAAAAGACTTTAACATAATGCACATTATTACACTAACAATAGTTCTTTTAACTAGTTACGTCATTATACACTTAGGGTTTACTTTTTGTTTCCCAAAAATTTTCTTATGAGACACATCAATCCTGAAGTTATTTACATCTGCATGGAGCACCTATAAGGTGTGCCATGGTTCTGTGGAAATTTGTCCACAGTTCAGGCTATTCTCAGAGATGAAACATTAATTTACCTTCTCTTTATGCCTCGTTTCTTGTTCTGGTTACCTTCCAATATATTCAAGCTAATTCAACTAATAATTTTCTGTTGCAATAAAATGCTGTAAGGCTTTGGGTTGCATTGGACATAATCAGGCTTGGATTGTCCTTGATAATCTGAGTGGGTTCTCTCTTTCGCTTCAAACAAAACAATCTTCCATCTTCTGTTACTCACAATAATTAAATTACAATTATACCTCATCTGCTGCTCACACAGACCTTTTTATTTCATTCCGTTTACAGCACAGACCTACCTACCTGTCATGATTTGGAGGTGCCAGTGTTGGAGTGGGGTGTACAAAGTTAAATATCACACAACAGGTTTATAGTCCAAATGGTTTAATTGGAAGCTCTAACATTTGGAGCAGCACTCCAAAAACTAGTGCTTCCAACTACCTATCTATCATTTGCTTTTCCATCTCTTATTGAGGTTCAAACTAAAACTAATTTTTTCAGAAAACACCCAGATATATTGAAACCAGAAAACCTTCCAAAACTCTATCCATACTCAGAGTGATATAACCTGTTCTAGGATTTTCTCAATCCAACTTTCAAATTCCTCATTTACAATTATATTTGATCTGATGAAGAAAATAGATTTGACAAATTTTCAGGGTTTACTGAATGCCTTTAAACTAATTTAGCTTTAATTCTCTGAACAAAAACCCAATTTTTAAAAATCCATTTGCCAGGTGTTAAGATTGTAACACAGGCACAGGATGTTTCAGTAGTTGCTATATTGTTGCAAACTCATTCTAAATAGTTAACGATGTACCGAACAGTCAAATTTAGCCAGATGCTTGGAGATAGTCGAAGCAAAAGGCTGTTATACATTTGGGCTTCTTGTCAGTCAGGCATTTAAGAGCAGAGAAAGAAGCTCCGACTGAAAGGTTTTGCTGCAGCAAGCTTTGAGAAGTTACAGTTCAAATCCTATTAGTAGGTGCAGCTACAAGGTAGGGCTATGGTTAAGAAAATCCCTGAGAGTCATCCAGAACACGTTGGGCACAAAGGAAGCACTAGGAGCCATTGATGGTTCATTGCAACTAAACATGAGGCACAGGAAGCCCATAAGCAGTATTAGCTTGGTGCAGCTGAGAAATATCAGTACTTAAGGAAACCTACAGGGCAGAGTCACCTTTGTGAAGCTAACTGTCAGAAAGCAGTTGGGATTGTGCTCATGAGTTGGTGCTGGAGTGCTGTGAATGAAGAGTGCAACAGAGCACATCAGGAGCAGTACCAAGTATCCACCACATCTGCAGTACTGTATACAATACTGATTACTAACAAAGCAGCACACTTGACTCGCAATCCAACCACTACCTTTAATGATCACTCCCACACCACCAGTGGATATTGATAATAATTTGACCATTTACAACATGCACTGCAGTAACTCCCAGGCCTCTTCCACCAGCACCTTATGAACACATGACCTTTACCAACTAGAAGGCTCCGGGTAGCTAAAACATAAAAATGTCACTATTTGCAAGTTTCTCTCCAAACCACGCACCATACTGACTTGGAACGATGTTGATACTCCTCAACTGATGTTAAGTCAAAATCCTGGAATGCTCAGCAGCATTGTGGGTCTCCCTCCACCTCAAGGACTGCAGTAGATTAATAAGCCAGGTCCTCATCACCATCTCCAGGGCAATTAGGGATGAGCAATAAATGCTGGCCTAGTCAGCATCATCCATGACCAAATGAAAAATGTCTTCGGAATCCAATGGAATGTGATCTCGGAACAGGATTGAAATGATCATTGAGGCTGTCCATGACAGAGCACGCTTTGAGGGAGTTTCAAAGCCAGATCTTCAACAGTGAAGAATTGGAATCTCTTGTAAAGGAGACATATTTTTGAGATTGATGACCCACACTGTCAAAAGTGCTTGGGGTTTGCTGAAAAATCTGGGGAATCTGTCTTGAACACAGTAAACACCTTAGCTGTATGCTGCTAAGGTGTTACCCATATTTAGCTCATGTTCATTCTGGAAGTTAGAATGGCATTGTTTTATATTGTTTCATTATTGTGTCTGTCTGTAGTAAAACTTATTTTGTTTGTTTATGCCAATGGAATCTCATGGCTTTATTCGCTGTGTCAGTACCTGTGACTTCAAACTTTGTCCATTTTAAACAAAAAAGGTAGTAGTCACTAAGCAGACTGCAACATTCATAAAAAATGATTTTATGAGATGAACATGGTCAGTTTTTGAACTGCCATTTCATTAGGTGTTCTGGCAATCCCTGAATCCCATCCATGTAATTACCTGTATGATTTTAATATTCCCAGAACTAAATGTTAACATGTATCATGAACTAAACATTTGCAGCTCCTTTAAGCAGCTTTCATTCTTACATTTTTGTGATATTTGTGAAATTCTGTTGGTGTAGTTTCTAATGCAGAGTATTTGTATTTTTGGTTTAGTTTCAATTGTTTTTATCGTACAGTAACAATTATTTCAATTATCTGAGCAGTGAGTTGCTGCACAATCATTGGTATCCACCAATTGGCCAACTGAATACTGGGGTTAGTCTGCAATACATTTCATTTAGCCAATCAACCTCTGTTAACATCAGGTAATTTGCTCAATTATGATTAAAACTGAAACCTAATAGTTCTTGAAATTTCCAAGATGAACAACAGACAAAGAAAAATGTGAACAGTGCTGACAGAGTACAGACCAAACCACCACCCAACACACAAAGCAACAAAAGAAGGAGAACTTAGGGGCTAAGATTGGTAACCGTAAAAATATAATTCATCACGATGGTCATTATCAACCTTTAGGTTACCACCAACCTCAAACTTGTAATGATGATAATGACTGAAATAGTGATAATGCAAACATTAAAGAGCTCCCCTATTTGTCATTCTGAGGAGTGAAGGATCGGATTATTAAAACTATTTTGAAGAAAAAGATTGTAATGGTGAGTCTTTCAAATGAAACATCCAACCTCGATTCCAAACCGAGCATGTAGAGAATATTTTAAAGTCACTGTCGCACATCTTCATTCTCCAAATTGTTGGAGACGGGATGTACATTGGGTAATGCACCTCTGGACTCTGTGAAACTGTTGAAGTACAGATAATTGTGAAAAGTGCCCAGGATGTTTAAAGATCTAATTGATTAATATCTGCTGCCAGGGACCCTCCTTGAATGTCTCCTACCCTGAGATCTGGGCAGAGACTTAGGTCAGAGACGCAGGACTTAGCTGCATACTTATCCAATAAATTTCACTGTTTAGTACCTAGTTTAACTTAGTAGTTATCCAGTGCAACTCAAGTGAATACCACAACTGAGCTACCACCACAACAAACCAACCCCTCCACTGACAACCATTCACTCTCATCATCTCCTCCAACAGTTCAATCAGCACCCACCCCAACTGTGTTTATTTACCCATCTACCACTAACCATCAAAACACCAACCATACCCAAACCACCTGACTTAATCTCCCAAACCCTCTGTACCCTTTTCAATTTGGACAGCTCTAGAAAACATTTCAGTCAAACCCTATAGTGACAACTTTCCAGCTGTTTGATGAAATGAGACAAGTATTTTCACTTCAATGTATCGAACCTCAGGAGATTCTGCTTTTTGTTTAGATTATGAGCTTACAAAGTCTTTGAAAATTTTCTTTTTTTTTCCTTGACCATTGTTATTTAATTTCCCCCAATTTAGAATGAGATTGAAATCAAGACAAGCTCTTCTACTCAGGTGTGCAAATTCTTGATTGTGAAGAGCATAAAGGTTTTGCTGAATATGGTGTTCCCTTTATTGGAAAGTTGCTTGGTAGCACACCTTTAACATTAACTGCAATACTGTTAGGGCAGGGAGCTGAACATTTGTTGGCTGTAAGCTCTGTCTTGTTAACTAAGGCTCTCCATCTGACAATACTGTGACATTTGCTCCTGTGTCTATTTTGAAATTCATGAGTTGCACATCGATGTAATTGTACATACGTCAAAATGTTTAGTCCAGGTCACTGATTTTCTATGGGAAGCTTCTGATTTATCTTCTAATAAAGACTGTTCCACATCATTTAACTGATAGCATAGGTAGTTTTTCACACATTTGCTTTCTGTGCCTGTGTCCTGCTTTGGCACGGTTTCTGAAATAGCCTACTTTCTTATAATAGAAGCATTCAGTTTTAAAAGCTGGACACTACTTGTGTTTGTGAGATGTTTTTTGCATGGCTTTTAAATAATTTTTAGTGTCTGGTTTCATCCTACCTGCTGCATTAACATGTCTGGTACATTGTTTGTGGTTTTGTACCTCAAAAAATGAATGGATTCTATAGATCTCTTATATCAATTTATATCTTCTCTTCATGGAATTGACCTATTTTGCATTCAGACCTTTACTTCACTCACCATATGTGTAACTTTCTCTCAAGTTAGGTTCTTGGAACTATAATAAATCTGACAAAGATTGATCACTAATGCCAATTCAGGCATTTATGAATTCTGACTTTAAGTCACTGTAGTTTCATCCCTTCTGGAGAGATAATTAATGCAATCATTTATGAATTTATCTAGATGCTGCATTCTTTTGTTAGATCTTTCCAATTTAAGAATCTTAATAGATGTGAGGCTAAAATAATTGCCAAAGACTTTAAAAGCTTTATTAAATTTGTCTGATGTTTCATTTATCCCTGGATGAACTGTAACATCCCATGCTATGCTCCCAATTGCGTATGGAAGTATGTTTGTTTTTATCAGCTCAAAAGAATCTTTATAAATGAAATAAGTAAAGTTTGGCACATGCAGTGACCGATGGAACTGTAACAATAAGTGGTAGTGAATCAACAGACTTTGTGATAGTGTAACTGTGTGAAAGACATAACTGATGTGTTTTAAAATTAATATGAAAATTTCTATGATAGCAGTGCCTAACAACCACTGGGTAACATAAGAGTCGGTACAGACACTTTAACATGAAATTCCCAATAGGGTATGTTTACATTGAAATACTTGGGGAAAATATGACCCAAGCAGAGATTTAATATTTTGTAAATCCATACAAAAGGTGCATCAACATTGATAGCTAAAACTTGCAAATGTTAAGCTTTAAATACAAATTACCTCACAATCGAGGATCTGAATATGAATATTATTTTATAAATAGCTGGATTGGAAATCCATGTTAAAGCCAATAGAGAAAACAGAACAAAGTATGCTTAGAAAAATTCTGGACCTCATAGTTTGAGCTATGGTGCATAATTATTGTAATTAGGATCCTTAGAGGCTTATCCATAATCAGCAGGATATTATCAGTTACTTTTGGAATCTGTTAAATTTTGGAATTATGCACACATTGCACATTTTTTCCATTGTTTATCATTCTATTACTATAATCATTGCATTGTGTCAGTCATTGATCAACACGTGCCCCACTGGCGTCGTAAAGGGTGTTTATGCATGAAGCGTGCAATATTGCCAAGCCTGTTATTACATGCAGGCTCCAAGCCAAGATTATAAATATATTACAGCTATTGGGTGCAACCATGGATTGAGGAAAGCACGTTCCAAAGAAGAGGTATTGAATTCTGAATTTCATGAAAGGTGAGAGTTGAATTTGTATTTTATAAATAATAATCAGTGTGCCTTTGCTATAAAGAAAAGCAGTGATATACTGTTAGAAAAGAACAAAATTAAAGGACAGAATCTTTTAACAAAGTTCTACTGAAATATACATTCTGCAAGAGTTTATTAATGTATATTTTATTAATGTATATTTTTTACTGGAATCCTAAAAGGATATTTCTTAAAAGAAAGGTCTTCCTATGGACGACATGACAAAAACAGATTTTAAAACAACATGGAGTTTAAGTTGGTATAAGCGTTGAAAGGAGAAATACTGGTGGATCATCCAAATCTTCTTCAGTCTGTGTAACAATGTCTCTCATTCCACTTAACTTGTACTTAGTTGCTAATATGCAGTAAACTACATTTGGCTGAAGACAGGAGCCTCCTCTTATTAGACTAGCAAGTAGTTTTCTTATTCCTACTTCAGATCACTAAAACAGGTGTGCCTTGTAAATCCCTAACCGAAAAGAGGATTGCCCATCATGAGCAATAGTGTAGAATGCCTCAAACAACAAGGTGGTCAGTAGTGAAGAATTGCTCATGCAGCATGGTGGACAGTAGCAAGGATTTGACTTCGCTATCTCATGCCACATACTGGTAGTTGTGGAGATCTGAAGATTTCTTCTGTCACAGATTTAAGAATCTGTTCATGCAGACTGTCAGCAGTAAGAAAAGGTGAACTTAAAAAACACTCTGCACTTGCATTTGTGATGCCAACGCATATAAGGCTTCAGACCAAAAGTTCAAAAATGGGATTAGAATAATTAAGTGCTTGCTTTTGGCCAGTGCAGCCTCAATGAATTGAAGGGAATTTTTTTATGTTGTAGACCTCTATGACTCCACGACTCAATGCAGGCACAATGGATCAAATGGCTTCACTCTGCAACAGAACAGTGATTCTATGCTTCAGTGGACACTACAGAAGAAAACTGTATTTCAAGATTGATGGAGACTGAATCTATAGTTGATGATAAAATCATTTCAGGACTAATAAGTGATATGCTGCAGCAGGAGAGTTAAGAACTCCGTGGAGCTGGAACATTAGGTTCTCCAAGGAGTTATGAAGTGCATTGGTTGACTGGTGATCTATAGGATCGAAGAGTGTAATGTTGGAAAAGCACAGCTGGTTAGGCAGCATCCAAAGAGCAGGAAAATCAATGTTTCGGGCATAAGCCCTTCATCAGGATCTATAGGGACTGTCCTGAGTCAGGTTCAGATTGACAGCAAATGGTCATCACAGGCTCAATAACTAAGGTTGAAATCCCTAATGGGCATGGGAATATGTTTTTAAAGAGTGCAGAATTACAGACTAGGAAAGCTAGAAGACAACTAGTTACAGATCAAACTGAACATTGTCGTAATAGTCCACAGGCATCACGAGGCATGGCTACAGTAAGTGAAATCAAGTGTTACACACTGATTTGCACATTTACACTCATGTTGCGCACCATTGATACTTCACAAAATGTTTTGAGGTCCTGTTGATGTCATAGGACTCCAATTTTCATGAGTTGGTAGGCCTCACAAAATAGTGAAGACACACATCTCAGAAGAAATAGGAATAAATAATACTGTCCTGTATGTTGTTGCTCTGTTTCTGCCTGACAGAAAGAATGAAAATTGGCCACATTATGAGTACTGACAGTGATTAACAACAAATTACCCAGCTAGTGCTTTAGAGCCAAACTAGTTTGATAAATGATTTGTGAAACGTAGGACTGAATCTTTCACAAAGCATCATACAATTAAATTTCACTCTGTAATAATGAAATCTGATAACAGGGACACTCGAATGAGATTCAAAATATAATTGAATTTGCAAATTGAACCATCCAGTCAAATGACTAGACTTGTAAAATTCTCAGAGTAGAATAGTACTCGGTAAAACTTTGTTGTAAGGAAGATGTTGGCCTTTGGTTTGTGAGTTGAAAACTGTCAGGTTAGACAATCATACTATTATTTCTCTTTTTTGTGTATGCTGCAATGGTGATCCTCAAGTACTCTGATAGCCCCAGATATATCCCAGCCAACACTTTTGTAGTACCACAGTAGGCTCTACCTTCAGTGAAAAAGGAATTTGTGGTTTATGATTTTATTGAAAAAGTGAAATGTCTTTCCAGCAGAAGTATTTTAGTTTTTTAATGAGGTGAATGATGGAGAATTAATAAGTTGTTTCAGATCTGCAATGAAGTCATGCAGACCTGGGAGATCCCATCTTCAAGCTTTAATTTCAGCTAAATTAATTGTTTTCATGCAGGACAATGATAAGTAAAATAATTGGCTTCAGTGTGCTTCCTTTAGAAGTAAATTTGAGCCATGGTCCCACTCTTAATCATTTCAATGCCAAAACTGCTAGTGTGGATGTTAGGTGACACCAAAATTGTTTTCAACAGTGATGTCCTATACTGTCAACTAACCATTTTTTTCTGTTGATTCATGGGATGTTGGTGTTGCTAGCTGGGCCAGCATTTATTGCCCTTCCCTAGTTGCCCTTAAGAAGCTGGTGATGGGCGACCTTCTTGAGCCACAGAGGTGGATGTGCTGTATGTAAACCCACAATGCTGTTAGGGATTTTGACCCAGTGATATTGACGGAGTGGTGACATATTTACAAGTCAGGATGATGAGTGTCTTGAAGAGGGATATGCAGGTAGTGGTGTTCCCATTTCCTTGCTGCTCTCACTCTTCTAGATAGAAGTGGTCGTGAGTTGGGAAGTGATGTCTGAGGAGTGAATTTCTGCAGTGCATCCTGTAGGTGAGAAATATTTCTGCTGCTGAGAGTTGATGGTGAAGGAAGTGAATATTTTGTGGATGTCGTGCCAATCGAACAGGCTGCTTTGTCCTGGATGGTGTTCCATCACACTCCTGACTTGTGATTTACAAATGGCAGACAGTCTTTGGAGAGTCAGCAGTTAATTGCTGTGGGGTTTCTAGGCTCTGACTTGGTTTTATAACCACTTGTACCAAATTTACAGTCCATCTGAAGTAGATGTTTGATAATTTTGTCAGAGTATCTAGCAATGTAAACCACCATTTTCATTTTGATGCCTTATTAAGCACAGAGGATGTTTGGAATACAGAGCACTCTGGAAGGGAAAGAGAAATATAACTCTGACATGGCATGGAACTGACCAAACTAATACATAAACCTGAGCCAGGAAGACTAGAATAGTGTTTTGTCAGACCTGACGAGTCAGGACATTCCTTGGATATCTCATGGTGGCATGTTGGTTCGGGTGATTGACAACACATGTTAGACATTAATGGAATGAATGCACAACTTACTTTGAAAATAGAGGGCATTCCTGAAAGTATATCAACAATTTCCATTAGGTCTTTCAGACTGAAAAAGTTTAAAATCACTGATAATGATAACTGGCCTCTTTTCCATTCTGGATGAATAAACTTGCTTGCGTGAATTGAATGTAAGTGGATGTGTTGAATTCCTGGTCTCTGCCCTAATTGCATCTTATGCACTTGACTTAAAGTAATGTTTCTAATTGATAATCAAAGTTGAAAGTTGTTTTTATCATGCAAGGGTGTTATGCAGTTCAAATAATTATTTAGAAAAGAGCCTATATACTGACAATACATCTTATTTATTTAAATGATAGCAACATTGGATTTGAGAGTCATAGTATTCTAATCAGGTTTAGCAGCTTCTGGTCTGGTTTGAAAGCTGCAGTTCGTAACGAGCAGTAGGCAGAATGATTACCACCAATGCCTTTTTATTGTGTCAGTACTGATTAATGCCACCAGTCAACTAATTTTGTTTAATTGTATGGCAATGTGCATGTTGCAATGCTGCAAGTTAGATTAAAAACATTTTGACAGATACTTTATCTGTCAGATCAGCACTTGTGCCCATGTGTTTCTGTGCTGTTTGGCATTAAGCTTACTACTTCACGCCTTAGTTTTTTAACTGCCTGGTCTGTCTTGATTTCTAAGCTGTAATTTCTCTTTATGACTTGTCATTTACTTCTTTGGAGTGCCAGAATTCTGTTTTCTGTCATGTACTTCTTTATGATACTTAATTCATTAACTCATAGATATTCAGCATTTCTGCTTTCAGAATTTTCAAAACATTGCCCCTGTATCAATATTACTGCTCCAATTATATAATCAATGAGTACAATTTAACTGAAAGTCTTTACAGTCTGTTAACGCTTGTTTTCTTATCTCAAAATATTATTCATGGTATTGCTTGGGCATTAAGAAAGTGTGTGCATTTAACAGGCTCTTGGTCGATCTAACGCCTGCAGTCTTCTGGAACATTACTTGTCAAGCCTTCATCCCCCCCCCACAGACTCGGTCTCTGCCTCTCCCTGAGGTTGTTGCTCCTGCATAGAGAGAAAGCAGAAAATTACAAGTATTGGAAAGCAAATCTTAGCAGGATTTATACACTTAATAGTAAGAACCTAAGGAATGTTGCTGTACAAAGTGATTTTGGAGTTCAAGTTCATAGCTCCTTGAAAATAGAGTTGCAGGTAGATAGTGAAGAAGGCATTTGGTATGCTTTACTTTATTGGCCAGAGTACTGAGTATAGGAGGTCATGCTGCAGCTGTACAGGACATTGTTTAGACCACTTTTGGACTATTACATGCAATTCCCATCTCCTTCCCATGAGAAGGATGTTGTGAAACTTGAAAGAGTTCAGAAAAGATTTACAAGGATTTGCTAGGGTTGGAGGGTTTGAGTTATAGGGAGAGGTTGAATCGGCTGGAGCTATTTTTCCTGGAGCTTCGGAGGCTGAGGAGTGACCTTATAGAGGTTTATAAAATCATGAGGGACATGGGTAGGATAAATAGACAAAGTCTTTTCCCTGGGATGGGGGAGTCCAGAAGTAGAGGGATATGTTTAGAGTGAGAGGGGAAAGATACAAAACAGACCTAAGGGGCAACATTTTCATGCAGAGGGTGGTGCGTGTATGGAATGAGCTGCCAGAGGAAGTGGTGGAGGCCGGTACAATTGCAACATTTAAAAGGCATCTGGATGGGTATATGAATAGGAAGGGTTTGGAGGGATATGGGCCCAAGGCTGGGAAGTGGGATTTGATTAGGTTAGGATATCCGGTTGGCATGGACCGAAGGGTCTCTTTCCGTGCTGTACATCTCTATGACTCTAGAAAATATTTATGTTGATTTGAGTGAAGGACAGCATTTGACAAATGATCCTGGCTGTTCCAGGATTACACTGGAACTCAATTTAAGATTCTCAATTAGGCTCACAATATGATTACATTTAATGGAGGTTACATGACCCTATTCTTTGCTGAAAAACAGTATATGCCTACTCATGATACATCTGTCATTGAAGAAATGATTGTGGAGGCAGTCAAGTTCCACAACAATGATCTTCAAATATTCCAGTCATTTTAATTTCTTTTTCCAAGGAAAATCAGAGTCAACCTGTCAGGTCTGAATCTAATCAATTATCTCTGATAGTTAACAGTTCTTGCTACACCTGAATGCTGAACATCGTTCAACCAATCAGTATCCTTTTGATTAGATTCCCCTACAATGTAGAAACAGGTCTGTATGCCCAACAAGTCCACACCGACCCTCCGAAGAGTAACCCACCCCAAACCCATTTCCTTCTGACTAATGCACCTAACACTATGGACAATTCAGCATGGCCAATTCACCTGACCTGCATATCTTTGAACAGTGGGAGAAAACCGGAGCACCCGGAGGAAACCCACGCAGACACGGGAAGATTGTGCAAACTCCACACAGACAGTCACCCGAGGCTGGAATCGAACCTGAGTCCCTGGCACTGTGAGGCAGCAGTGCTAAGCACTGAGCCACCATGCTGTGTAACGTTTTGGTCCATCTCTAAGTTGGTCTTCTTGCATTTCAATTCTGGTGAGTGCAAGATGAAAAGCCTTGACTTCATGGGATCTGTATGGTTATAGCTGAGAAATACAAAGGGCAAAAAACATTTGACCCCCAAACTGTACGAGAGAATGGCATTAAACAGGAATTTAGAGATGCATACAATAAAGGAACATATCAAATTATGATTTGGATGTGCAGCTAGTGGGCTGGGGTGCATAAAGTTAAAAATCACACAATACCAGATTATAGTTCAACAGGTTTATTTGGACATACTAGCTTTTGGAGCACTGCTCCTTCACCAGGTGGTTGTGGAGTATTACACATGGGGACACACCCTCCATGTACATAGCAGGTACTCGTATGACTTGGCCAACATTGTCTATCTCATAAGCTGCAGGCAAGGATGCCCCGAGGCATGGTACATTGGTGAGACCGAGCAGAGGTTACGGCAACGGATGAATGGGCGCTGCACAGCAATCACCAGCCAGGAGAGTTCTCTCCCAGTTGGAGAACACTTCACCGGTCCAGGACATTCAGCCTCGGACGTGCGGGTGACCATCCTCCAAGGCGGACTTCAGGACAGGCAAAAACACAAAGTGCCGAACAGAGACTGATAGCCAAGTTTGGTACCCATGGTCATGGCCTCAACTGGGACCTTGGGTTCATGTCACAATAAAGGTGACCCCACTGCACTATACACACTCTCACACGTGCACATGCGCGCGTGCATGCACACACGTGCGCACAAACACACACACACACACACACACACACTCATACTCAGACCCTCTCTCTCACACAAGCTCTCTCATACCCACGCACACACCCTCTCACAGACTTATACCCTGTTACACTCACAGACATACATATACACACACTCTCTCACAGACACTCACAACCCCTCCCATACATACACACCCACACACTCACCTGCATGCGCACATATATAGTTTGTGGGGTGAATTTGTACTTGCAGAGTTACATTTTATTTTGCTCAAAAAATGCATAAACCCATGTAAGATTTTGTAAATCCCACTTTAGAAATAGAATAAGGCTGAACAGTGGGACACAGACAGACTTTAACCTCACACCTTCAATGCAGTATCTGAGCTGAGATGGCACCTATTATTAGAGCTAACTTGAAAATGTAACTTTAAAAAGTTCTGGGATTTACATATGAAAGAACGGAAACTAACATGGTCATTAAAAAAGATGACAGACAACAAACAATCCAGTTTTTTTCAATATATTGTTTCAATGGCATCACACTGTAACCTTTTGCTATAAATTCTGTCATATGATCTTACACTTCACAATCACCTGATGAAGGAGCAGCACTCCGAAAGCTAGTCTGTCTGAATAAACCTGTTGGGCTATGACCTCGTCTTGTGTGATTTTTAACTTTATCTAATTATGGGTGACTTTAATCTGAGCAAATCAAATAGTGACAATACTGTAGAGGAGGAATTCCTGGAATGTATACAGGATCTTTTTCTGGACCAAAATATTGAGGAACCAACTAGCGAACAGGTCATCCAAAACTGGATATTGAGTAATGAGAAAGGAGTAATTGGGCAGTCTAGTTGGGTGAAGTTCCTTGGGGCTGAGCAACAATAATATGACACAACTCTTCATCAAGATGGAGAATGGAATAGTTGATTCTGATCTAAAGGTCCTGAATCTACATTTGAAGTGCGAGTTGGTTATGATAGATTGAGGAATGTTACTCAAAGGGGAGATGATGAAAAGGCATTGGGAAACATTCAAAGAATGCATGGTGAACTGCAACAGTTGTTTATTCCTGTCTGGCACAAAAGTAAAATGGGAAAGGTGGCCAAGCCTTATCTTACAAGAGAAATTAGAGCAAGTATTAGATCCAAGGAAAAGGCAGGCAGATTGGCCAGGAGAAAAACAGCAGACCTGAGCAGTGGGAGCAGTTTAGAATTTAGCAACGGAAGACAAAGGAATTTATTAAGAAAGGGAAAAGTGAGTATAAGAGTAAGCTTGCAGGAAACATAAAAACTGACTGCACAAGTTTCTATGGATAGGTGAAAAGAAAAAGATTAATAAAGATGAATGTAGGTCCCTTCAATTATAAACAGGGGAATTTCTAATGGAGAACAAAGAAGTAGCTGACCAACCAAATATGTACTATGGTCTTGTGTTCACAATGGAGGACACAAATAACATAGCAGAAATGTTGGAGCACATAGGGTTTAGTGAGAGGGAGGAACTGAAGGAAATTAGTATTCATAGGAAAATGGTGCTAGGGAAATTGGTGGGATTGAAGGTCAATAAATCTCCAAGGCCTGATAATCTATAGTCCAGAGTACTTAAGGAAACGCCCTGAGAAATAATGGATACATTGTTGATCATCTTGCAAGATTCTATTGACTCTGGAACAGTTCCTAAAGATTGGAAGGTAACTTTTCCATTTAAGAAGGGAGGCAGAGAGAAAGCCAGGAATTAAAGATAATTAAGTTGTTGGTTATGCCAAGCCAGAATATTATGCACAGTTTTGAATCCACATTATTGAAGGGAAGTGAAAGCACTGGAGGGAGTGCAAAGGAGATTTACCAAGATGTTGTCTGGCCTGGAGTGTTTTGAAGTTATGAAAAGAGATTGGACAAACTGAGGTGTTTTACTTGGAACAGAAGAGATTGAGAGCAGACATGATTGTGATGTATAAAATTATGAGAATCATAGATAGGAAGAGATGTTTCTTTTTATGGAGGGATCAATGAACAGGGGGCATAGATTTAAGGTAAGGGGGGAAAGGTTTAGAGAAGAGGTAAGAAAGCTTTTTATTCACCCAGAGGGTGGTAGAAATCTGAAACTCACTTCCTATAAGGGGACTGAGGCAGAAATGTGCATAACACTTAAGATTAACACTTGTGATGCTAAGACATACAAGGCTATGGTCCAACTGCTGGAAGATGGGATTAAAATAGTTGGGTGGTTGTTTATGACTGGCATGGATGCAATAGGCTGAAGAGTCTCTTTCTGTGCTGTAGATCTCTAAGATTCTATGACCAGTTAGTCTGATAGCAGTCATGGGGATAGTGCTAAAATTTATTACAAAATAATTAAAGCTGGACATTTGGAAAACAGTAGTGGGTTTGGACTATATTCGCCTGGATTTCAAAAAGTGAAATCATATTTGACAAATCTACTGGAATTCTTTGCGGATGTAGGCTTTGATGAGGGAGAGCTGTGTGATTTATTTGAAATTTCAGAAGACTTTCAACAAAGTCCCATATTAGCATGTAGATTTGGGAGTACTGTCTTGAAATGAATACAAAATTGGTTGGCAGAAAGGAATACAGGTAGGAATAAACAGGTTTGTTTCTGAATAGCAGGCAGTGACAAATGGGATACCACAGGGATCAAGTAGGACTCCAGTTATCCAACATATGTATTAATGATTTGGATAAGGAACTAAATGTAATATTTTTAAATTTGCTGATGACACAAAACTGGATGGGAGAGTGAGCTGTAAGGAGGATGCAGAGATGCTTCAATATGATTGCATGTTGATGGGTCGTTGCATATTTGATGGGCCAAATTACCACTTTCTGCACTGTAGGGATTCTATGATTGTACGAAGGAGTGCAGCAAACGTTAATCAGATGATTCCTCAGATGACAGGACGTATATGTAGGGGATGTTGATTTGTTTAGGATTACATTCACTGGAGTTCAGAAGAATGAGGGGGGAGTCTTAGAGAAACCTATAAAATTTTAACAGGACTAGACAGGATAGTTGCAGGAAACATCAGGAGTCACAGTCTAAGGATATGGGATGAACTATTTAGGACTGAGATGACAAGAAATTTCTTCACCCAAAGAGTGAAATTCAGTACTACAGAAAGTAGCCAAGGACAAAACTTGTATGATTTCAAGAAGGAATTAGATATAGCACTTGGGGCAAAAGGGATTGAACGATAATGAGGAGAAATATGGGAACAGGCTCTTGAATTGGATGCTCAGCCATGATCATAATGGATGACAGGCTCTCTGTTTCTATGTTTTTTTGAGCAACATTAAATGACAACTTGTTTTTAAAGTTACCATGAGGCATGAGTGCAAGAAAGTAATAACATAATGGTTAAGGTGTGCACTGGTTGTTCAATGGACATGTGAGGTACATTGAGAGAGGGATAGCAAGAATTTTAAGATGTGTTCTTCTGAGCAATGCGTGTCGGTAATGTTGGCGAAGTCAAGAGTGTGGACATTGCCACTTGAAAAATGACATGTTACTCACTTTCTCACCTCCTGAAGCCCTTGAACTCTCTGCGTGCCCGTTTTCCACACTGGAGTCTCCACAACTCTGCTGTTGGCATTTGCTGACCACTTCTCTGTATGCCTGCTTGGTTTGAGAGGCTGGTCTCTTCCATTCTACCTTGGGAAAGATCATCTCACTTTGGTCCTTGGTCCCTCACATCCTTCAGTGGTACCTTCAGATAGAGGTTAGAGATCTGAGTGAGGCTGTGGCCAGAAGAATCCATCTCCAATTCAGCTTTTCTGCTTAATGTTAGAGTCCTTTTAATTAGAAATCCTTTCCTTGACAGAAACAATGTATCATTCCATCTGACCTCTTTCATTGTCTGAGACCACTATTGCCATATCTCAGTTAAAGATTAATGCTGTCTCCTGCCATCAGAAGGTTCCCTACTCACTAAAGGGCAATTGTTCTTGCTGGACCAATCAAATAAAACCTTTAACTATTAACTTTGTTTCTCTCTTCACTGCCAGACCTGAGCATTTCCAATATTTTATGTTTTTATTTCGGATTTCCAGCATCTGCAATATTTATTTCTGGAGTAGCATTAGTTGTAATCACAGGTATCCTATCTATAACCAGCAGTAATCTTATAACCTAACAATATTCTCACAGCAGATACAATACCCCCTGCAGTATGAGGAAATGTGCCAATATTTACAACTAAATCATTCTCTCTCTGTTAGCCTATATCTATTGGGATTTATTTAGTCCTCCTGAATAGAACACCATTCACCTTCTTGAGACAATGGATTACCACCTGTATCACAAAGAAGAGAAGGAGTACTCAATCATGCTTAAATGCATGAGTTTCAAGGTGTGGTTACCAATACAGATGATAATTTCTGACTCCTGGTGGAAATGACCTGGGTGTCATTAAAATGCAGTTAATACATTTGTCCAGTAACTTGGAGAAAGTATAACCTTCTGAGTCACTTATGGTCAGAAATGGCGAAGTAAATCTTAATTTGTGGACCCTTGATGAGCAGGATGTGGATGTCACTGGTCTGTATTTATTGCTCATCCCTCTAATTGCCAGAAGAGTGTTGAGTGTCAACCACGTGATGGGTCAGGAGTCAGACCTGGTAAGGATGGCAGATTTCTTTCTCTGAAAGACATGACAATCAGCAATGATTTCAAGCATTAGGTTCCAAATGGTATGCTGGTTAGCTAGGTTAGATCACATGGGATCACATGAGATCACATGGATCACATGAGATAACCAACTGGATACAAAATGAACTTGAATGTAGAAGAGAGAGGGTGGTGGTAGAGGGTTGCTTTTCAGACTTGAGGCCTATGACCAGTGGTGTGCCACAAGGATCGATGCTGGATTGACTGCTTTTCATCATTTATATAAATGGTTTGAATGTGAATGTAAGAGGTATAGTTAGTAATTTTGCAGATGACACCAAAATTGGTGGTGTAGTGGACAGCGAAGAAGATTATCTCAGAGTACAATGGACCTTGATCAGATGGGCCAATTGGCTGAACAGCGACAAATGGAGTTTAATTTAGATAATTGTGAGGTACTGCATTTTGATAAGGCAAACTAGGCAGGACTTACACAGCTAATGGAAGGTCCCTGGGAGTGTTGCTGAACAAAGAGCCTTAGGAGTGTAGGTGCATAATCCCTTGAAAGTGGAGTTGCAAGTACACAGGAAGAAGGCATTTGGCACACTTGCCTTCATTGGCCAGAACACTGAGTATAGGAGTTGGGAGGTCATATTGAATCTGTACAGGATATGAATGAGGCCAATTTCAGAATACTGCATACAATTCGTGTTGCCATTTTATGGGGAAGATGTTAAACTTGTGAGGATGCAGAAAAGATGTACAAGAATGTTGCCTGGGTCTGAGCTATAGAGGGAAGCTGATTAGGCTGGGGCTTTTTTCCCTGCAGTGTTAGACGCTGAGGGGTGACCTTTTAGAGGTTTATAAAACCATGAGGGGCATTGAATAGGGTGAATAGCCACATTCTTTTTCTGAGGATGGAAGAGTCCAAAACAAGAGGCGATATGTTTAAGGTGAAAGAGGAAAGATTTATAAAGGACCTGACGGGCAACTTTTTGACGCAGTGGGTGGCATGCATATGGAATGAGCTGCCAGAGGAAGTGGTGGAGGCTGGTACAATTACAACATTTAAAAGGCATCTGAATGGGTATATGAATAGGAAGGGTTTCGAGTGATATGGGCTAAAGGCCAGCAAAAGGGACTACATCGGCATGGACAAGTTGGACTGAAGGTTCTGTTTCTGTGCTGTGTGACTCTATTAGACTCTTAAACCCAGACTTTTCTTTTTATTCAATTTCACCATGTGCCATCGCGGGATTTGTACCTGGGTGCCCAGCACATTACGTGGGTCTCTGGATGAATAGACCAATGATGATACTGCTCGGCCACTGCCTCCCCTTACTGATGAGTGAATAAAACCTTAGGTTATAAGCAGCAGAGTTTTGAATTACCTAAATTTAATGGAGACTGGAAGATGAGAGAATGGGTCAAACAGCATTGGTACCATCAAACCCAAATTTAATAATGTCATGAATGAGTTTTTCTACAGCAGATGCTAAAGCAGGGTTGAATTTGGCAATATTCAAAGGTGAACATTTTCTCTCTTAATGGGCATGCAGACATGGGAGGTTCCATCTCAAGGATAGTAAAATAGGATTAAGAGTGCCATATGGGGGATAATTTCAATTATATTTGAATTTAGAGAGTGGGAATTGGTGGAACTCAGATTTTTTCCCCACTCCTGGTCAGTGACAACTTCAAAGGTGCTTCTTTCACCTGACCCTCCTCCCCAACCACCACATCCTAATAAGTTGAGCAGCACAGTTTTGAATGAACTTATGTTTATGGAGATTGGAAGATGGAAGACCAGGTCATAGCGTTGTTATTATAAAGCCCAAATTTAACAAAGTCATGAGTGTTTCAACAGCACATGTGCTAAAACAGGGGTGGAATTAGTCCTACTAATTGATGTGCTTTTGTAAGTAAGACTGGCAAGGAGAGCAAATATTGTTCCCTAAAGGACATTTATGGATCAGACAAAAAGTGGAACAGATGAACATTCCTTCCATTAAAATAATTTATTTTATGTGTTGTCATCAGATAAATTAAACGAATAGAAGCTAATTGCAAAGGCAGATTAGGATCAAGAATACTTAAGTTTGCAAACTTTATCTTGTTCAAATTTCACATAAAGTGTAAATCATTGTCATAGTAAGTTGCTAGACTAGAATCCAGAAATGCCATCCTGTATCTGCCTAAAAACATACAGCATTTTAAAGAATAATTGCAGTAAAGGAACAAACAATAATACTTGGAAATGACACATACTTTTCTAACTTGAATAACTGAAAATGGAATTCCAGTATGAACAGTAGTTTCAATTCCCAGTTTTAGTAGTTTTTTTGACTGCTCTTTCCCGCAAACTCCATAACAGGATCCCACAGTACTGCAAACCTCTGGACTTGATTATCCCAATATGCTCCTGGCTGGTCTCCCACATTCTACCCTCCATAACATTGAGGTTATCCAAAATTCTGCTGTCCATGTTCTGATTGTACCAAGTACTGTTCATCTATCACCCTTGGGCTCACTGACCTATGTTGCCTTCTAGTCTAGCAACTTACTATGACAATGATTTACACTTTATGTGAAATTTGAACAAGATAAAGTTTGCAAACTTAAGTATTCTTGATCCTAATTTGCCTTTGCAATTAGCTTCTATTCGTTTAATTTATCTGATGACAACACATAAAATAAATTATTTTAATGGAAGGAATGTTCATCTGTTCCACTTTTTGTCTGATCCATAAATGTCCTTTAGGGAACAATATTTGCTCTCCTTAACTGGTTTAACCCAATGACCCTGTTAAGTGGGTGTGCAGCTGTTTAAAAGGTACCATTTGGCCTTTCTTGTTATAAGAACAAAGAGCAAAGAAAATTTACAGCCCAGGAAAAGGCCCTTCGGCCCTCCAAGCCTGAGCCGATTCCAAATGTACTATCTAAATCTATCGGTCAATTCCTAAGCATCTGTATTCCTCTGCTCCCCACCTACTCATGCATCTGTCCAGACGCATATTAAATGAATCTACCGTGCCTGCCTCTACCACCTCCGCTGGCAATGCGTTCCAGATGCCCACCATCCTCTGTGTGAAGTACTTGCCGCATGTATCCCCCTTAAACTTTCCACCTCTTACCTTGAAAGCATAACCTCTCGTTATTAAATCCTTCACCCTGGGAAAAAGCTTGTCTCTATTAACCTTGTCTATACCCTTCATGATTTTGTAAACCTCAATCAGGTCCCCCCTCAATCTCTTTTTTCTAATGAAAATAAACCTAACCTACTCAACCTCTCTTCATAGCTAGCACCTTCCATACCGGGCAACACATCCTCGTAAACCTTCTCTGCACCCTCTGCAAAGCATCCACATCCTTTTGGTAATGTGGCGACCACAACTGTACACAGTATTCTAATTGCGGCTGAACCAATGTCTTGTACAATTTTAACATGACTTGCCAGCTCTTACATTCAATACCCCATCGAATGAAGGCAAACATACGATATGCCTTCTTGACCACTCTATCCACCTGTGTGGCCACCTTCAGGGTACAATGGCCCTGCACTCCCAGATCTCTCTGCCCATCAACTTTTCCCAAGGCTCTTCCATTCATTGTATAATTTGCTCTAGAATTAGTCTTGCCTAAATGCATCACCTCACATTTGTCTGGATTGAAAACCATCTGCCACTTTTCCGCCCAACTCTCCAGTCTATCTATATCCTCCTGTATTCTCTGACAGTCCTTTATGCTTTCTGCTACTCCACCAATCTTTGTGTCATCTGCAAACTTGCTGATCATACCAACAATGCCCTCTTCCAGATCATTTATGTATATTACAAACAACAGTGGCCCCAACACCAACCAATGTGGAACACCACTGGTCACCTTCCTCCATTTCAAGAAACTCCCTTCAACTACTACTCTCTGTCTCCTGTTGCTCAACCAGTTCTTTATCCACCTAGCTAGAACATCCTGCACACCATGTGACTTCACTTTCTCCATTAGTCTACAATGGGGAACCTTATCAAACACCTTACTAAAGTCCATGTATATGACATCAACAGCCCTTCCTTCATCTAACAACTTGATCACTTCCTCAAAGAACTCTATTAAGTTGGTAAGGTACGATCTCCCCCGCACTAAACCATGTTGCCTATGACTGATAAGCTCATTATTTTCTAAATATAAATAGATCCTTATGTGATAAATAGTGTACAATCCCAGAAATACAGTAACCATGCAAGCAATTTTAAGGGGCCATACATTTAAAAAAGCTTGGCATGCACAATTCATATATTTTAAAAGGAATGTTATTGTGCACGACATGGGGTCCCGAACCCACAGCAATGTGGATGATTCCTAATTGCCTTCTAAAACAATTGTATTAATTGAGTATAGGAGTTGGGAGGTCATGTTGCAGCTGTACAGGACATTGGTTGGGCCACATTTGGAATATTGTGTGCAATTCTAGTCTCCCTCCTATCGGAAGGGTGCTGTGTAACTTGAAAGGGTTCAAAATGATTTACGAGGATGTTGTCAGGGTTGGAGGATTTGAGCTACAAGGAGAGGCTAAATAGGCTGCGGCTGTTTTCCCTGGAGCATTGAAGGCTGAGGGGTGACCTTATAGAGGTTTATAAAATAATGAGGGGCATGGATAGGATAAATAGACAAGACCTTTTCCCTAGGATGGTGCAGTCCAGAACTAGAGGGCATAGGTTTAGGGTGAGAGAGGAAAAATGTAAAAGGCAGCTAAGGGGCAACTTTTCACCCAGAGGGTGGTACATGTATGGAATGAGCTGCCAGAGGAAGTGGTGGGGGCTGGTAGAATTACAACATTTAAAAGGCAACTGGATGGGTAGATGAATAGGAAGGGGTTAAAGCGATATGGGCCAAGTGCTGGAAAATGGGACTAGATTAGTTTAGGATATCTGGTTGGCATGGACTAGTTGGACCGAAGGGTCTGTTTCTGTGCTGTACATCTCTATGATTGTATGACTCTATTCAAGAAAGCAGCTCAAAACTACCTTCTCAAAGATATTAAGATTGGGCAATAAATGCTGGCCTTGACATTGATCTCCACAAAGCTTGAATAAATAAAAACATTGTAAGAATACTTGAATTGTCAGCTGCAGGTTCTTCCACTCTTGGTTTTTCTAGAACGTAATATTACTTCATAGGCAGTCCCTCAGGATTAAGGTTGACTTGTTTCCACGCTGATATGATGCATGCTGGGATGGCTGATAAATCCAAAAGCTCAAATTAAAGACAGAGACTATATTAATTTCCGTCTGATCTGAATTTGCAGTTCTAATCATAGTGAGCTTGCACAGGATGAATGATTCAATTACATTTTGACTCATATTTCAGTTTAAAATTTGCCATCATTTAGATTTATGTTCCAACTGTCATAAAAAGTAAATAGGGAAAATAACTTTGTTAATTTTTAAATCATGCGCTATGTTGATGTAATAATCAAGCCTTATTGTTAATGATCATTTTAAAGATCTAATTTACCTCGAGTGAGAATTAAGGTTTACTTGTTCTTTCTATTGTACAGTTACATATTTTCCAATCCCTTTGCCTTCATTTGACCTGCATGCAATCGTGCTTGCTTAAAATCATGATGTACATGACTTTGCATGCATGCCTTGCATTTTACGCTGTGGGAGATGGAGGAATGAAGTATAAAGTGAAATTGATTTTCTGCTCAATTCTGGCCATCACGTTGGGTTTACTTTGTTAAATGCATATCAAATAGATTATGCCAGTGGTAGAAGTTGAAGAAACAAAGAACCAAAATTATTTTTTGCTAGAATACTGTGACATACATTTTTAATTTTTGAAGAAATATTTACTTTGCAAGATGAAAATATAAATACTAATGAATGGAATTTTTCCTACATTTTGTACTCTGTAACTGCATCAAGCATTTCCAAAACAAGTCTGGCATCATAAAGATTCTTCAAAAGTACATGAACAAAATATTTTAATCCTAACTGTAGCAGTGTATTAACTTGAGAACCTCAATTAATCTTTCTATTATTTGTATCTGTTATCCTGTGGCCTCTTCAAGTCAGATTTCTAATTCAGGGCCGATCTGTGATAAGTCCAGTCTCGCAATGTTGCACAAACCAGACAAGACAAATAACCCAAAGGGGATTGAATTCAGGTCCCAGACAAGAAACGTTGGTATTTTTACCACTCTTGCACTGCGTTGTTGCTCCGTAGATATCCCAGATATAAGCACAACAGTTAAATTCAATAACAGGAATGGTCATTATAGTCATTCTGAAGAAATGTTGTTGATCTGAATCGTTAACTCCATTTCACTCCATAGGTGCTGCCTGACCTGCTGAGATTTCCCAACATTTTTATTATTTTAAGTATTATTTAGGGTCATTAACTTATTGGCCAAGCTATTCCATTTCTTTCCATTAAGTTTTTTTCTGCATTTGGCAACAACCTAAAATGATTTATTTAAAATGTAAAAATATGCTACAAAATATCTGAATTCTGTTCCCAACAATTGTAAGTAAAAGTTTTTTAAAAATCATGCATGAGCCAGATGGTGCTGGCTCAGCCAGGAATTATTGTCCATTCCTAGTTGCCCTGGAGAAGCTCATGATGAGCAGTTTTCTTTAACTTGTGCAGTCCTTGGGGTGTAAGGACACCCATAGAACTGTTAGGAAGGGAGTTCCAGAATTTTGACCTGGCAACAGTGAAGGAACAGGAGTAAACTTCCAAGTTGGGATACAGCGTATCTTGAACAGGAACTTGTACATAACGGGTCCCTATAAATTTTCTGCTCCTGCCCTTCTAGCTGATGGAAGTTATCGGTTTGAAAGCAGCCATTAGAGGAAATTTGTTGAGTTACTACAGTGCATTTGTAAGTGGTACAGTGCTGGCATTGTGCATCACTGGGAGTGAATGTTGAAAGTGGTAGGAGTTGAAATACCTCCGTAGCAGCTGTATCCTGTCACCAACTCCTCATTTACTTACACATGGAAAGTTCTTGACACTGATCCAGCTTTCTCAGAGCCAGATCTCAAGTGAACAGAACCTCTGACCAGATTAAGCCTCAATCAGGGAACTCATATTCTATGAGATCCACCTGGCTGACCTCACTACAATCATTACCAATGGTATGCCTGCCAAGAGGACTGCATTGCCCTGAATGGTGTCAAGCTTTTTGAGTGTTGTTTGATCTGCATTCATCCAGGCAAATGGACAATATTCCAAACTTAGATTTCATCCAAGCCACATAGTTGTAGGAGTCACTGTCAAGTCAGAATTTAAACTACGTGCCCCTGATCTGCTCTTGTACTGCACTATTTATATGACAGATAGGTCTGTCAGCATCTGTGGAGAGAGAAACACATGACTGACAGATATGACTGTTCTTCAGAAATGAAAGGAACTGGAATATATTTTGTTTTGTGCTGGTAACACAGCGGGCGGAGGAGGAAGTAGAACAGATTGTGAAGATTTGCAAGGAAAAGGCAATGTGACTGGTAATGGTGGTAAAGGAGAAATAGAGACTGCAGTCAGCATCACAGTAAAGCAGTTCAGAAAAAGTGGCCTGCAGTCAGAATCATAGTGAGCAGCTTGGGAAGAATGTCCTACAGTCAGTGTCTCGGTAAAGCAATCTCGGAAGTGTATCCTACATCACAATCCCAGTAAACAGTCTGAGAAGAGGATTCTACTGCCAGCATCGCAATAAAGCAGTGTGGGAAGAATTTCCTGCATTCAGAATCACAGTAAAGCAATCAGGGAAGACTGTCCTACAGTTAACATCACAGTAAAGCTGTCTAGGAAGAGTGACTTACAGTTAGTTCTTCACTTTCTTTTGATTAGTATCAGAAAAAGAGAATTTTGTGATCAGGAAGCTCAAACCAAAAATCATATCAAGACTTTTCACAGAAACTTGTTTCAAGAGTGAATATCTGTTAATTAGCGTAAACCTATTCTATCCTCAGGTTTTAGCATAGTGCACACATTGGTGGTAAAGTTAGTATAAATACATAAACCAGTGAATAATATAAATAAATAAACAAATAAAAACTCATTAAGAATGGCAGCACAGGCAATGTGTCAAAGGTGTAGTATGTGGGAGCATAGGGATGTTGTCGTGATCTAGGGCAAATATATCTGCATTAAGTATTTAAAGTTCAAGCAGCTTCACTTCAGAGTTTATGAGTTGGAATGCAAACCACAGAGAGAGAGAACATTTCCTGGATTCTTTATACCAGGAGGCAGCCACCCTATTAGGGGAGGGTGCTGTGATATGTCAGTGGTCAGGGATAGGAAGGTGTGCCTTTCGGTGAGGCAGTTAAGAGGGCCCAGAGATTGGGAATGTATAGTGTCAGCCTTTGGATCCAACACTCTTGTCAAACAGTCTTAGATTCTCTCAGCCAATTTTGATGACAGCAGTGGTTGGATGAGTTGAATCATCATGGCACAGGAAGCCATTCAATTGGCATTGGTCAAAAGGAATGTAGTGCACGTGTATGGAATGAGCTGCCAGAGGAAGCGGTGGAGGCTAGTACAATTGCAACATTTTTTAGATTAGATTACTTACAGTGTGGAAGCAGGCTCTTCGGCCCAACAAGTCCACACCGACCCGCTAAAGCGCAACCCACCCATTCCCCTACATTTACCCCTTTTACCCCTTTTAAAAGGCATTTGGATGGGTATATGAATAGGAAGGGTTTGGAGGGATATTGCCTGGATGCTGGCAAGTGGGACTAGATTGAGTTGGGACATCTGGTCGACATGAACGGGTAGGAACGAAGGCTCTGTTTCTTTGCTGTACATCTCTATGACTCTAGTGGGTGCAGTCAGGGGGATTGATACTGTTCTCCACAGCATAGAGCATGAGTGAGATGGCTGCATTGTCAGCCTGGTGCCTGGGTTCAGAATATCTCTTCTGGGCTGGAGAAAAACCTGCGGTGAGAGGGATTGATACAGTTGTTGTGATCCATGTTTGTACCATTGACATTCGTAGAACTAGGAAAGAGGTTCTGCATGGCCAGAATGAGGAGTTAGGCACCAAAATAAGAAACAGAACCTCAAAGGTAATAATCTGTGGATTATTATCTGAGCCACTTGCAAGTTGATAGAGGTTAAGAAAATTAGATAGATGAATACATGGCAGAAAGACTGATGTGGGAGAAGCGAGTTTCAGATCTTGAGGCACTGGAGAAAAAGTGAGATCTGTACCATTGACATGGTCTACACCAAAGCTATACTGGGACTAATTAGATTAGATTAGATTACTTACAGTGTGGAAACAGGCCCTTCGGCCCAACAAGTCCACACCGACCCGCCGAAGCGCAACCCACCCATACCCCTACATTTACCCCTATAACCTAACACTACGGGCAATTTAGCATGGCCAAATCACCTGACCTGCACATCTTTGGACTGTGGGAGGAAACCGGAGCACCCGGAGGAAACCCACGCAGACACGGGGAGAATGTGCAAACTCCACACAGTCAGTCGCCTGAGTCGGGAATTGAACCCGGGTCTCTGGCGCTGTGAGGCAGCAGTGCTAACCACTGTGCCACCGTGCCGCCCACTAATGTTCTTGTGAACCCTATAACCAAGGAAATAGACCAGGGTTTAAATTAATTAGTAGGGGAAAAGGGCGCAAATGTTGTAAGTTGTAGTGATTCGGTGAGTGGAGTGAATGCAACAGAGTAAGTAATTAATATAGGAAATGATAAACAAACAATGACAGGAAGGGAGAGGGAATGAAGATTTAAGAGCAAATCAGCAGATAAGATGAGATTTAAAAAAATAAAAGGGTAAAATGTAAAATATTCTATTTGAATCTATGTAGCATTCAAAACAAAACAATGAACTAATCGTTCAAATTGAGATTAATAAGTATGAGCTGATGGCCATTACTGAGATGTTATTGTATGACAATGTAGATTGGGATCTGAATATTGAAGGGTGTATGGCATTTCCCATATAAACAGGAAACTAGAAAAGGGTGGAGGATTGGATATGTTAATTAAAGATTGTATGAGCAAATGAAAGAGAGATTATCTAAATTCAGGAAACCAGGATATAGAAGTAGGTAGAGATGAGGAACGATAAGGCAAGATGTCACTTGTGGAAGTTGTGTACAGGCTCCTAACAGTAACCACATGGTAGGACAAGGTAGTGAAGAAATAGCAGGAATTTGTACAGCAATTATCAGGGGTGGTTTTAACTGACATTTAGATTGGTAAAATTTGTTGGGAAAAAACAGTCAAATGAGGAGTTAGGGACAATTTCTTAGCCCAACAAGATATGGCACCAACCAGACCTGGTTTTGACAAACAAGGTTAAATATTGATCTCATTGTGAAAGTGCCCCTAGCAACAATCATAACATGATTGAATTGTTCACACTGTTACTGGGGGGGAAATGTGAGTCCAAGACTATTATTTCAAATTTTGAGGCAATTATGAGATCATGAAAGCAGAGCTACTGAAAGCAAATTGGCAAGTTAGGTTAGATTATTAGGGACGTAGTGGCATTAAGGGAAAATTTCAAAAGGATAGGATTTACATGCATTTGGAGGGGTAAGGACTGATTACGGATAGTCATCTTTGGGCATGGAAAATTATGTCTCACAAACTTGATTGAGTTTTTCGTGGACAAGACCAAGAAGATAGATGAGGGCAGAACATTAGACTTTGTGAGTCTTTGGAATTCTCTTCCTCACAATGCAGAATCTTTAGATATATTTAAGATAAAGGTAGATAAATTCTTGATTGCCAAGGAAATGAAAGATTATGATATTAATTGGTTTAAGGGGTGAAATGGCTTACTTTTTGTGCTTGTTTGTATGTAACCAGCACATTTAATATCCATACCAGTTTTGGAATAATATTTAGTGGGCGGCACGGTGGCACAGTGGTTAGCACTGCTGCCTCACAGCGCCAGAGACCCGGGTTCAGTTCCCGCCTCAGGCGACTGACTGTGTGGAGTTTGCACGTTCTCCCCGTGTCTGCGTGGGTTTCCTCTGGGTGCTCCGGTTTCCTCCCACAGTCCAAAGATGTGCAGGTCAGGTGAATTGGCCATGCTAAATTGCCCATAGTGTTAGGTAAGGGGTAAATGTAGGGGTATGGGTGGGTTGCGCTTCGGCGGGGTGGTGTGGACTTGTTGGGCCGAAGGGCCTGTTTCCACACTGTAAGTAATCTAATAATAATCTAATCTAATCTGATTTAGCCGAGTGTCAGTAAATTATGTAAAACCATTGTGGAGTACAAATTAAGATGTAATTTAATTTGGGTTCTAACCTTTAAAGCTGTAAAGTTTAAGGTTTAAACTTCCAAGGATGTTATTAACAGTTTGAGATAAAAAAAATGAAGTCATTAGACTCTCAAAACCCAGTCTAAGGTATACTGTCATGAATTCCCACAGGATTAGGGTAAAGGATTACATTTCTCTGCATCTGCTACCAGAGATTCCCTAAACAATGAGATTAGAGGTCCATTAAAATTGATTAGGTAGAAGTTCTTGAAACAAAACAAAACATCTTCAATGTTGAATTACATATCCCAGTGTCCAGGGAGACCCCACAGGAACATGTAGGGTAGCACAAGAGCGTTTGAACGTTTCACAAGACAAAATGAAAGCTTGACTAGACAAACGTTCTAAAACTGGAAGTTTTCAACTGGGAGATGTCTATTGGTATTATTACCTTTTCAAGGCGAATCTCGGAAAGTAAAGTTAAGTGATTCATAAAAGGTAGTTAGGAAGGACAGTAAGTTCTGATATATACTCTTGATAATAGGCAGAAGATTCAGTTACATCACATAAGAGTGTCAGGTGGTAAGAGTAAGGGATTATAATAAAGACAATGAGGTGGAAGGAAAATTAGACAGTTCCCAAAATAACCCTCCTATAATTCAATTCGCTAACACAGAAGTGGTGGGGCAGTTAAACACTGTGTTCTCATATTTACAGGAAGGACAATGGGAGGATATTGTAAGACTACTTAGGCAGTACAATGTAATCTGTAGATATAAACCTAGGTGCATTAGGTTAGCTAGGCATGATGCAGACATAAGAGAGTCTGTACTGATAAAACAGCATCCTTATCAGTTGAACTCAGAAAAACAAGCTCAGTTAGAAACAAAGGTTCAATAAATGCTGGACAATTACTTCATTGAACCTAGTCAAGTTATTTGCAGTTCACTAGTAATTTTAGTTCCTAAACTGGATGGAACATACATATGACAGAAAATTAAATGAAGTCACAAAAATTGATTTGTACCTATTCCATAGTTGGACTGTTTTGATAGGATTATCAGTGCTTCATTACTTGTGAAAACTAATCTCAGGAAAACTGGTAAGTGTCATTACCATCTAGGCCTAAGAAAATATCTGCTTTTGTCAAACCAAATGGATTTTACCACTTTGACCATTTAGGCAGTTCTGAAGAAGAGTCACTGGACCCGAAATGTTGACTCTGCTTTTTTCTCCACTGATGCTGCCAGACCTGTGGAGTTTTTCCATCAATTCCTGTTTTTGTTTCTGATTTCCAGCATCTGCAGTTCTTTCAGTTTTATTTGGTTTTTTTTACCAATGTTGAGTAATGTCAACTAAAGAATGCCTCAGGTACATCCCACAGGCTTATGAATCAAGTCATGGCTGAGGCCCATAACTGTGTAATTTATTTTAACAATGTTATACAATATAGTAACACATGTGAAATAAGTAGAAGGCCTATTTAAACAATTACAGTTGTCTTGCTTAGTCATAAATTTAGCCAAAAGTGAATTTGCAAAAGCAAGAATAGCTTACCTAAGTCATATCATAGGACAAGGGTAGATGTTGCCAAGAACAGTGACTGTGAAGGCGGTAATAGAATTCCCTGTTCCAAAAACTAAATGAGAAACTATCAAGGTTTTAGGAATGTGTGAGTTTTACTGGAATTTTGTGTGTAATTTCAACAGAATAGCTGTACCTTTAACAAATCTGATAAGGAAACAAGCAAAAGTGTATCAGCAGAATGTCAGGCAGCCTTTGAGATTCAGTATTGACTGTCCAATTATTCTTGATGTATTAAAATGGTGTTTGATGCAGTTTAGTTGCAGGATGGTGAGTCAGGAATAGAAAAGCCAGTAGAGACTTTTTCTAAGAAATTAGATCATTATCGAAAGAAGTAGTCTACCACTAAAAAAGAAAGTTTGGGATTATTATTAGCCTTTCGACATTTGTAGTTAGAATGCAGTTGCCTTATGCCTCCTGTGACAATTTCAAGAACCTAGAGAAAGGAGATTAAAGAACAGAAAGACCTCAGGTGCCAAAAGGAACTTCTCAGTGAACCCTATGAATTGGTGCTATTGAATTGTCCTTCCTAGCTTTTCCCCGCCATTCATAAAGCTTCTTTTTTGCTTTTCTATGTCTATCTGTGTATAGGGGCTTTAGAAAGGGTTTAGGATTTTAACCAGTGCAGCAATATGTTGATAATTGTTTAATTGTGATTAAAATTTCCTTGTTTGTAATAAATGATAGTTCTCAGTAAATACATGAAACTGGTCAATGTTTTCTGTTAATTTGTTCGAACAGACAAGTAGGTTGGGAATTTTATGTGCTTTAAATCATCAGGTGGAGGAGCCAGTATTGAACTGGGGTGGACAAAGTTAAAAATCACGAGAGGTTTATTTGAAAGCACTGGCTTTCGGAGCGCTGCTCCTTCATCAAGTGGTTTTGGAGCAGCGCTTCGAAAGCTAGTGCTTCCAAATAAATCTGGTGTTGTGTGATTTTTAACTTAAATCATCAGAGTTAGTGGTAACTTCAGGATTAGTGGGGCATAAGAATCAATGTATTTTCTAAGTGAGTCATAACGCATAACATGTGAAAAGAAGTTGATTTTAAAAAAATGAAGTGGAACACTTAAATCCTGCAACAGTCTTTTCGGACACAATAGTTCAATCTTAATATTTCAATAATTTTTGAATCTCATATTTCAGCTTTCCAATTGTATGGCACAAGGACTCAACACTGATTCAATCTTTCTTTCTGTGGCTTCATGCTTGGTAATAGTATAGTATTAATGTTTTGATTATATTTGTCTATGATTAACTGGAGTTGATTGTATGAACAACTGCAATCTTAGTACAGGTTCAATTTCAAGGTTAAGAACACAAAAGAGAGGAGCAAACTTAGATGATACAGCCAGTTGAGACATTTCCACTTATATATGGTCATGGGTGATCTTGGAGTTCAACTTGACATTCCTGCCTCTCCTGCTATTTGTTAATTCCATGAGGGACCTGAGCTCTGTCTATCTGGTCCTGTACCATTTTTACCATCACTACCTGCTGCTGCTATTGGTTATCCTATTTGTATTATTGCTGCTATTACCTGATACTATTCTTGCTTCCACTATATTCCTGCCTCTCTTTATGTTTCCATCCCTGCCTCAGCTCTTAGCTTTTGAATTCGTCCCTAAACTTTCTGCATTTTCGCCTCGTTCTCCAGCTTTAAGAATTTCCTCAAAACATATTTCTTTGAACAAACTTTTGGTCATCTGTCCTAATATTTTAATTTTCCCAACATTGACAGGGATATACGTAGCGTCAGAGGTCTGGATGGGGTAGAATTTGTAAGAAGCATCCAGGAGAGTTTTCTAGAGCAGTATGTCAATAGTCCAACGAGGGAAGGGGCCATATTGGACCTGGTACTGGGGAACGAGCCAGGACAAGTGGTAGAAGTTGCAGTGGGGGATTTCTTTGGGAACAGTGACCACAATTCTGTAATTTTTAGAGTACTTGTAGATAAAGAAGAGAGTGGTCCTAAGGGAAGAGTACTAAACTGGGCCAAGGTCAATTATATCAAAATTAGGCAGGAGCTAGGAAAGATGGATTGGATACAGCTATTTAAAGGGATGTCCACAACTGAGATGTGGGAGGCTTTCAAAGATAGGGTAAAAATAGTGCAGGATAGGCATGTCCTGTTGAAGGCAAAGGAGAGGAAGGGCAAGTTTCGTGAACCGTGGATGACAGGAGAAATTGGATGACTAGCCAAGAGAAAAGGGAAGCGTACATAAGGTCTCACCAGCTAAAAACAGAACAGATCCTGGAGGAATATCAGAAGAGTAGGACGTCTTAAACGAGGAATCAAGTGGGCTAAAAAGGGTCATGAAATAGCTTTAGCGAGCAGAATTAAGGAGAATCCCAAAGCATTTTATTCTTATATAAGAAGCAAGTGGGTAACTAGAGAAAGGATTGGTCCACTAAAGGATCACCTGAGTGTCAAACCTGAGAAAATGGGTGAGATTCTGAATGATTACTTTGTATCAGTCTTCACTGAGGAGAGAGACATGAATGTTGAGATTAGTGATAGAAGTTTGATAACTCTGGATCACGTTGACATAAGTAGGGGTATGCTAGAGGTTATTAAGGTGGACAAACCCCCAGGACCAGATGGGATCTAGCCCAAGTTGCTGAGGGAGGCGAGAGAGGAAATAGCTGGGGCCCTGACAGATATCTTTGTGGCATCCTTAAATATAGGCAAGGTGCCGGAGGACTGCAGAATTGCTCATGTTGTTCCCCCTGTACAAGAAGGGTAGTAGGGATATTCCGGGTAACTACAGACCAGTGAGCCTGACGTCAGTGGTGGGAAAATTGCTGGAGAAAGTACTGAGGGATAGGATCTACATATATTTAGAAAAGAATGGGCTTATCAGTGATAGGCAACATGGTTTTATGCAGAGGAGATCATGCCTTACCAACTTAATAGAGTTCTTTGAGGTAGTGACCAAGTTGATAGATGGAGGAAGGACTGTTGATGTCATATACATGGACTTTAGTAAAGCATTTGATAAGGTTTCCCATGGTAGACTAATGGAGAAAGTGAAGTCACATGGTGTGCAGGGTGTTCTTGCTAGGTGGATAAAGAACTGGTTGAGCAACAGGAGACAGAGAGTAGTAGTTGAAGGGAGTTTCTCGAAATGGAGGAAGATGACCAGTGGTGTTCCACAGGGGTTGGTGTTGGGGCCACTGTTGTTTGTAATATACATAAATGATCTGGAAGAGGGCATTGTTGGTATGATCAGCAAGTTTGCAGATGACACAAAGATTGGTGGAGTAGCAGAAAGCATAAAGGACTGTCAGAGAATACAGGAGGATATAGATAGACTGGAGAGTTGGGCGGAAAAGTGGCAGATGGTTTTCAATCCAGACAAATGTGAGGTGATGCATTTAGGCAAGACTAATTCTAGAGCAAATTATACAATGAATGGAAGAGCCTTGGGAAAAGTTGATGGGCAGAGAGATCTGGGAGTGCAGGTCCGTTGTACCCTGAAGGTGGCCACACAGGTGGATAGAGTGGTCAAGAAGTCATATAGTATGCTTGCCTTCATTCGATGGGGTATTGAGTATAAGAGCTGGCAAGTCATGTTAAAATTGTACAAGACATTGGTTCAGCCGCAATTAGAATACTGTGTACAATTGTGGTTGCCACATTATCAAAAGGATGTGGACGCTTTGGAGAGGGTGCGGAGAAGGTTTACGAGGATGTTGCCCAGTATGGAAGGTGCTAGCTATGAAGAGAGGTTGAGTAGGTTAGGTTTATTTTCATTAGAAAAAGGAGATTGAGGGGGGACCTGATTGAGGTTTACAAAATCATGAAGGGTATAGACAAGGTTAATAGAGACAAGCTTTTTCCCAGGGTGAAGGATTTAATAACGAGAGGTTATGCTTTCAAGGTAAGAGGTGGAAAGTTTAAGGGGGATACACGTGGCAAGTACTTCACACAGAGGATGGTGGGCATCTGGAACGCATTGCCAGCGGAGGTGGTAGAGGCAGGCACGGTAGATTCATTTAAGATGCGTCTGGACAGATGCAGGAGTAGGTGGGGAGCAGAGGGATACAGATGTTTAGGAATTGACTGACAGGTGTAGACAGTACATTTGGATCGGCTCAAGCTTGGACGGCTGAAGGGCCTGTTCCTGGGCTGGAAATTTTCCTTGTTTTTCTTTGTTCTTTGTTCACCTATTATTACAACCTTATTATTCTGACACGTAATTGAGATCTCTTTGAATATTTATAGTATCCTGTGACTTCGGTCACTAAGTAAAAAGCATTATGTCAGTATAGGCCATTGCTATTATCTGGCCCATTTCAATTTGTGACCTCTTTCGGCTAACTTTCCTTAATTCTTTTGTTTCTCCTTACCTCAGATTTCTCTCCAGCAAGACCAAGTCTCATGCATCTCTTATCTGAAATTTCTTCTTTCTATGTTCAGCAATAATACTTACATTGGCAGCTTTCTTAAGCATTACAAATATATTCCTGTAAGTTAAATGCTCAATAAAATTAAAAGCTATTTCCCAGCTCAGTTCAAATAAGCAAGCACCAAGATTATAACTAAATTAAGGAATGATAGGAGAGAATCCCTAAAAAAAGGAATGAATAGAGGAAACATATGGGGGAGACAAGGGCAAGAGAGAAGGAGGAAATCACGTGGAGTAAGAAACACTGGCAACAGTGAGAGGAAGAAAGGAGAAATTATAGTGTTGAGTGTTGATAGAAGAACCATCATTATAGCTACAGTGGCTTATTTTATTTTCGTCCTTGTCCTTTCAGTGCCCACGTTTTGTAAGTTAGGCTTCTTTGGTTGTTCTGAAAGGGTGGGTCAGTTTCACAGATCTTCTGAGTTGTTGCATGCTGAGTTTAAAAGTAAGTTGAAATTTGTACCGTTGGAAGTTGCAAGTAACATTTGGTGATGATTAATTGAACAGCTTTGAATTATTGAGTCACAATGAAATGGAGTTGTTGCTGAGCAACCATCTTGGATTTTATCCAGTTGTATTCAATTTGAAAATAAGTTGTATGATGATTAACAAAATACATTAAATTACTGCTGAAACGAGGAAATGGAATGGATGCTGGCAGACAGCTTGAACTTTATCCAATTGAAAGTAATACAAGTTCAATGTTAGGAAGTCACATGTAAAAGTTTATGATGGTTTCCATATTATTATACTCAGAAGAATTTTACATACAGCTTACCCAAGTCAATATGGGCTTGCCTCAATACACAGATATGCACAAGCCTAGCTAAAAGTAAATGCAGCTTCTGAGGGTAATATCAAGGATACGTAAAGGAGCTGCCCTCAAGCAATGGGGTAACTGGGGCCATATAGTATATTTGAATGTTTTTCCTCAAGGTAATCACTGGGACAAACAGCAAAAATATATATGTATCTGATGGCCATATTAACAGTAAATACGTCAAAAAATGTATGACAATCCATTATTCCCTATTTTTAACCTTTTTTAGCATATTTATTTTAAATGTTGATGCCACAATAAAATAGCAACAAACTAAGGGTTTAAGCTGCTTTAAGCATGCATTTATTAACAGTACCAACAATAAATTCTGTTTAATTTCATTAAATGTATTAGACTGAAGAAATTTGTGCCTGCATATTGCAAGACATGGACAATGGACAACAGTCAGACTTGTGCTGATTAGTAGTAAGTAATATTTACACCACACAAGTGCCAAACAATGATCATTATCAACAAGGTAGAATCTAACTAGGTTCCTCTGGCGTTCAACATCAGTGATGTCATCATAAATATTGCAGTCTTTTTGATGCAGATACATCCACTATGCTATAAGGGAGGGGATGGCAATATATTTCCAAGTCAGATGGTGACTGGCTTGGAGGAGAACTTACAGAACTTGAGGTGAGTGGTGTGTCTGCTGTCCTTGTCCTTCTACAGGCTGTTCCCATGTTGCAAATGGGTTCTATTCCAGAATCACAAGTTGATTTGAGTAAAGTTGGAACACAATGCAGAACAATGTAAAGGAACCATTTGTAAGTACAGGAAATGTCCCATTTTTACCCATATATGAGATCATGCTCATAAGTGTGAGTGTTCATAGTTAGATGTGGTTCTGCAGTGTGCCTTGTAAATGGTACAAACTCTTGCTACTGAGCATTGGTGATGAATGAAATGAATGTTTGTCGGTGTGGTGTCAATCAAGCGAGTTGCTTTCTCCTGGATGATGTCAAGCTTCTTGAGTGTTACAGAAGCTGCACTCATCCAGGCAAATGGGGAGTAATCCATCACACTCTTGACTTTTGCCTAATGGATAGTGGACAACCCTTGGGGATTAGAAGATGTGTTACTCACCGCTGGATTCTTAGCCACTGACCTGTTCTTGAAGCCACTGTGTTTATATTCCTGGTTTAGTTCAGTTTCAATGGGTACCCCCAGAATGTTTATAGTGGGTGAATTTAGAGATGGTAATGCAATTGAATTGTTGGCAATGATTAGTTTCTCTTGTTGACAATAATCAATGCCTGGCACTTGTGTGGTGTGCATGTTAATTGTCAGCCCAAACCTGGATATTGTATTTGGACATTGACCGCTTCGTGCCTAAGGAGTCTTGAATGGTGCTGAACATTGTTTAATCATCAGTGGACTTGCCCACTTCTGATCTTGATTTTTGATCATTGATGAAACAGTTAAAGATGGCTGGACCTAGGGCACAGACCTGAGGAATTCCTGTAGAGAAATCCTGCAATATTTGACCACTAACAATCACAACCCTCTCCCTTTGTGTTTGTTGTGACTCCATTTAGCAAAGGGTTTTCTAATGATTTCAACTGATTGTAGTTTTGCTGAGATCTTTGATGCCACACTTAATCAAATGCAACCTTTTTTCATTTCTTTTGTCCATGTTTCAACCAAGACTGTAATGTGGTTGGGAACTGAGTGACTTTGGTGGAACCCAAACTGAGCATCAATGGGTGAGTTATTGCTAAACAGCACTCTTGATATCACTTAGCTGATAATTGAGAGTAGACTGATGGGGTAGAAATTGACTTGGTTGGATGTGTCCTGCTTTTTGTATTTAGGACATACCTGGGCAATTTTCCATATTTTTGGAGAGATGCCAGGTGTTGTGGCTGTGTTGAAACAGCTTGGATAGGGATGCAAAAAGATCTGGAGCAATAATATAAAACAAAGAACTGCAGAAGATGAAGATTTGAAACAAAAACAAAAATTACTGAACAAGATCAACAGGTCTGGGAAGAAAGCAGAGTTAACATTTCAAAAGTCCAATGAGTCTTCAAAGAAGCCATTCTGGAGCCCTCGGTTTGAGTACTATTGCCAGTATGTTGTCAGGCCATTAGCCATTGAAGTAACCAATCTCCCTAACATGAAGTGAATGGAATTGATAAATTCAGATATCTGTGATGCAGGGACCTCATATTGAGGTAAATCATTTGGCGCTTTTGGCTTAAGACTTCTGCAGATGCTTCAGCCTTATCTTTTGCATTGATTTGTTGGGCTGCCCCTTCATTGAGGATGGGGAGATTTGTGGAGTACCCACCTCCTCCAATGAGTTGTTTAATTGTCCACTACCATTCATGACTGGATGTGGTAGAACAGCAGAGTTCAGATCTGATCCATTGGCTATGAAATCACAGGCCTGTCTATCACTAGGCATATGTGCTGTTTGACACAGACATAAACCTGTTTTATAACTGACACCTCAATTTTAGGTAAGCTTGGAGTTGTTCCTCGCATGCCCTTGTGCACTCTAAATTGAACCAGAGTTAATCCCCTTGCTCAATTCTAATAATGGAATGGAGACGTTCTGGGCCCTGAAGTTGCAACTTGTGCTTGAGTACAATTCTGCTGCAATTAATGACCCACAGCACTTCATGGATGCCCAGTTCATAGATCTGGTTGAAGTCTGCCCTATTTAGCATCATGATAATGCCACACAACATGGTGGAGGATAACTTCATCTCCATGGGAACTGTGTGGTATTCGGTCTTACTGATACTGTCATGGACAGATACATCTGTGACAGACAAATTGGTGAAGCTCAGGTCAAATATGTTTTTCCCTCATCACCTGTCGCAGACCCAGGCTAGCAGTTATGTTCTTTAGAACTCAACCAGCTCAGTCAATAGTGTTGCTGCTGAACTATTCTTAGTGGTGGACATTGAAGTGCCCCAGCCAAAGTTGCCATTGCCACCCTCAAAATTCCTCCTCATCATAAAGGAGTACTGACTCATTAGCTGAGGAGAGAGCAGTACATGGTAATCAGCTAGAGATTTCCTTGTCTGTGTTTGACCTGTTGCCATGAGACTTCATAGGATCTGCAGTCAAAGTTGAGAATTCTCAGCGCAGCTATCTCCCAACTGTATACCACTATATTGCCACTTCTACTGGGTCTGTCCTGCCAGTGGGACAGGTCATACCCAGGGATGCTGATGTCTGGGACTAAGGTCTAATTTCGTGAGTATGAGTATATCAGGCTTTTGTTTAATTATTCTATGAGACAGCTCTCTCAGTTTTGCACTAGCCCCCTGTATATTGATAGGGAGGACTTTGAAGTTCAACATGGCTGAGTTTGCTGTGTTGATTCCAAGTCAATCGCAGATAGTCCATCCAGTTTCAATCCTTTTTTTTGAGTCATTTTAGCAATCGATTCAACTGAATGGCTTTCTAGGTCATTTCGTGGAGCAGTTAAGAGCTGACCACAATTCTGTGAATCTGAAGTCACTTGCAGATCAGATTAGGCAGTACAAATTCCCTTCCTAAAGCATATTAATAAACTAAGTAGGTTTTGATGCCAATTGACAATGTTTTTCAGTTATCAGGAGATGAGACACTCTCAGTCCTTGCTGCTTTTCCCACCCTCTCCGAATCCCATTCCATGATTTCCCTGCAGCCAAAACTCAACAATGATCTATTGGATCTACCAACAATCCTAGGTCTCCAGTGGGTCTCATTAGTGGCTATGATTCCCAATTTCTTTTTTAACCTTCTCTTCAAGCCATCAATCTCCACCATGCAAATTCCAACTCCCCCACTGCAACTGGAGCTTTCTCACTAGAAGTTTGATCTTAAATATCTGAGATGTGTGAAGAGTATACAATTGTTACAGAATAGCTTATTTTTCACCTCAGTTTGGAGAAGTACAGGTTTACCCTGAGGGTACTAGCTGGTTTTTCGTAATCCTGTGACCCTGGTAGGTGCCTTTGTGTGCAGTTAGTGGCAGCCATTAAAAACACATCACTTGTAACATGGCAGCACAGTAGTGAAGCTGAAATGTGTGAATTATCAGAACTGTAAGAGAATCAACTACAGAATGAAATGACAAGGAGGAAGTGAAAAATCAACAATCTGCAAGTTTAAATTACACTGTTAGTTTGGCTGGATATTTTCCACTCTCTGCTGCTATAGAAATTAGAGGAGATATAGAGCCATAGAGTCGTAAAGATGTACAGCATGGAAACAGACCCTTCGATCCTACTCATCCATGCCGACCAGATATCCTAAACTAATCTAGTTCCATTTTCCGGCACTTGGCTCATATTCCCTCTAAACCGTTCTTATTCATATACCCATCCAGATGTCTTTTAAATGTTGTAATTGACTAGCTTCCACCACTACCTCTGGCAGCTCATTCCATACATGCACCACCCTCTGCATGGAAATGTTGTCCCACAGGTCCCTTTTAAATTTTTCCCCTCTTATCCTGAACCTATGCATCTCATTCTGGACTGCCCTTCCCCAGGGAAAAGAGCTTGTCTATTTACCCTATCCATGTCCCTCATGATTTTATAAACCTCTATAAGGTCACCCCTCAGTTTTCGATGCTCCAGGGAAAACAGCCCCAACCTATTCAGCCTCTTCCTTTAGCTCAAATCCTCCAACCCTGGCAACATCATTGTAAATCTTTTCTGAACCCTTTCAAGTTTCACAGCACCCTTTCGATAGGAAGGACACCAGAATTGCACAAAATGTTCCAAAAATAACCCAACCAATGTCCTGTACAGCTGCAACATGTTCTCCCAACTTCTAAATTGATGATCTGACCAAAAAAGGAAAGCATACCAAGTGCCTTTTTCACTATCATATCTCGCTGTAAATCAACTTTCAAGGAAATATAAACCCGCATTACAAGGTCTCTTTTTTCAGCAGCACTCCCCAGGACTTTACCATGAAGTGCATGAATCCTGCCCTGATTTATCTTTCTAAAATGCAGCACCTTACATTTATCTAAACTAAACTCTGTCTGCCATCTCTTCAGCCCATTGGCCCATCTGATCAACATCCCATCGTACTCTGAGGTAACCTTCTTCGCTGACCACTACATCTCCAATTTTGGTGTCACCTGCAAACTTACTAACTATACCTCCTATGTTCACAGCCAAATCATAACAAAGTTGGATTTTTTCAACACATGCAGTCAAAGCTATAAAATAGCAAAATAATTTAAAAACCTGAATATATGAGTTGCAATGATATTATCAATTTTCTTTTATTAATTTGTAGGATGTGGGCACCGCTGGCTGGTCAACATTTATTGCCCTTTCCCAGCTGCCCTTGAGAAGGTGATGGTGAGCTGCCTTCTTGAACTGCTGCAGTCCACCTGCTATGGGTTGACCCACAATGCTATTAGGGAGGGAACTCCAAGATCTTGACCCAGCGACAGAGAAGGAACGCTGATATATTTCCAAGTCAGGGTGGTCAGTTGTTGGAGAAAGAGTGATACAAGTTGTATTGTAAGCTAGATCTCACTATCATGCACAAAAAGCAGAAAACAATTTGCAGGCTTTGACATCCATTTTGGTGTTACTTATGAAGAATATTTGTTCAGTACCAAATCTAAAGGAAAAGGGAGATTATTGATCTGAATGTAACTGCACTGATATATCTGGTTGAATCTTGAGAGTTTGAACAACTAAAAGTTGCTCTTATCAGAGATAGGAGCACATTAGTATAAGGGATTCTGCTGTGAAAGCACATCTGTTGAGAGAGAAGAAAATTACTCTAAATAAAGCTATAGACTTGTGCAAAAACTATAAGTTTGTCAACCATCAGCTAGACTGCATTAATGGAAGAATATATTGGTCTTTGCATGGAGCTGTGAGACATTATAGATTAAATGAGAATAAGAATGGATACCGAGAGCCTACTTAAACATATTAAAAGGAAGAGAGAGGCAAAAGTCAACAAGGCCCCTTAGGCTACCATGATGCCAAGGGTCTGAGTAGTCTGGCAGTCATTTCCGAGATGTCTTTGATGTAGGGGAGAGTGGCTCGGGTTTCTGGACTTATTTTGTCTGCTTATTTGGTACAAAATACCATGCAAGAACTATAACAAACACTACATTAGACAAACAGGCAGAACACTAGCCACCAGGATACATAAACATCAACTAGCTACATTTCCGCCACCTCCAAACAGACCCCACCACCAGGGATATATTTCCCTCCCCACCCCTCTCCGCCTTCCGCAAAGACCGTTCCCTCCGTGACTACCTGGTCAGGTCCACACCCCCCTACGACCCACCCTCCCATCCTGGCACTTTCCCCTGCCACCGCAGGAACTGTAAAACCTGCGCCCCCACACCTCCTCCCTCACCTCTATCCAAGGCCCCAAAGGAGCTTTCCACATCCATCAAAGTTTTACCTGCACATCCACTAATATCATCTATTGTATCCGTTGCTCCCGATGCGGTCTCCTCTACATTGGGGAGACTGGGCGCCTCCTAGCAGAGCGCTTTAGGGAACATCTCAGAGACACCCGCACCAATCAACCAAATCGCCCAGTGGCTCAACATTTCAACTCCCCCTCCCACTCTGCCGAGGATATGGAGGTGCTGGGCCTCCTCCACCGCCGCTCCCTCACCACCAGACGCCTGGAGGAAGAACGCCTCATCTTCCGCCTCGGAACACTTCAACCCCAGGGCATCAATGTGGATTTCAACAGTTTCCTCATTTCCCCTTCCCCCACCTCATCCTAGCTTCTAACCTCCCACAACTCGATCCCCTGACTTGTCCGACCTGCCCAGCTCCTTTTCCACCTATCCACTCCACCCTCTCCTCCCTGACCTATCACCTTCATCTCCTTCCCCACTGACCTATTGTACTCTATGCCACTCTCTCCCCACCCCCACCCTCCTCTAGCTTATCTCTCCACGCTTCAGGCTCTCTGCCTTTATTCCTGATGAAGGGCTTTTGCCCGAAACGTCGGTTTTGCCTGTCCTCGGATGCTGCCTGAATTGCTGTGCTCTTCCAGCACCACTGATCCAGAATCTGGTTTCCAGCATCTGCAGTCATTGTTTTTACCTAGCTACAAAACAACTTGACCCTCTCTCACTAACATCCTGACATACAGATGAGGAAGGACACCACTTCAACTGGGACAACACGTCTATCCTAGGACAAGCCAAACAGAGACATGCAAGAAAATTCTTAGAGTTTAGGTTAGAATGCCATGCTTCTATCAACAGACACATTGACTCGAACCCGGTTTGCCACTCCCTGAGGAAAAAAACAGGAAGTGACATCACCATAGGAAGTGATATCACCACAGGAAATGACATCACCAACCCAAAGAAACCCAATCATATAAATAGAAAGCAGGAATCATTAACAATGCTTCATCTGGAGGCTCACTGAAGATGTTACCTCCTATGGTGACGAAATGTCTGAACATGAACCTTCCAGCTCAACAAGCAAACCTACATCCAGAAGTTGAATAAGTATGTTGTATCAAGCTTCACATTAGAATACATTAATAGCATTTTAAAATTACTAAATAATCAAGCAGCAAAAGGAGGAGAGGACAAAAATATAATAATGCTTATGAGAGAAAAACTGCTTAGGAAACTAACCCGGCTAAAGACCAATAAATCATTGGGCCTAAACAGATGCATCCTACAATACTAAAAGAGCTAATGTATCATCCTATTCCAAAAGAAAAAGAAACAAAAAACAAGTAACTACAGGCCAGTTAGTTTAATATCTGTTATTGGGAAAATCTTAGAATCTATTTTAAAGGTCGTAATAATAAAGCATTTTGCAATACATAACATGATCAAGCAGGGTCAGCATGGCTTCATGAAGGGGAAATTATACTTCACATATTTATTAGACTTCTTTAACGAAGTAACAAGCAGGGTGTAATATATTTGGGTTTTGAGAAGGGTCATGTTGTTTTGTAGCTAGTTGATGTTTATGTATCCTGGTGGCTAGTGTTCTGTCTGTTTGTCTAATGTAGTGTTTGTTACAGTTCTTGCACGGTATTTTGTACCAAATAAGCAGACAAAACAAGTCCAGAAACCCAAGCCACTCTCCCCTACATCAAAGACATATCGGAAATGACTGCCAGACTACTCAGACCCCTTGGCATCATGGTACCATTGTTCGGCTACTTAACGAGATAAGCTGTTAGAGGCAGTAGATGAGCATGGATAGAGGATTGGTTAACTAATTGAACACAAAGACTTGGGATAAGGAGGGCATTTTCAGGATGGCATCCTAAACCTAGTGGTGTGCCACAAGGATCAGTGCTGGAGCTACAATTATTTATTTTCATGACATGTAATATCGCTAAGTTTACCGTTAACATGAAAATAGGTGAAAAGGCAAGTGAAGAGAAAACACAAAAGGTTTGCAGAGGGATATAGTGTGATGACATTATGGTTTTCAAAGGTCTATTCTGTCCTTTTTTTATGAAGAAAGGTTGCAACAAGAGGTGATGAGCAGTCTGCTCCAAAGCTAATAAAGTACAGATTGTGAGGCCTTGGGGTTTTCTTTAAAGTTGTAACAATAGAATGAGTAGGATCAAACTCCCACAGAACTAGGATTTGTGTAGTTTTAGCCTTCAGTAATAGTTGCTCATGTCTTGAAGCTAGATGTGGAACATTTTTTCTTCTCTCTGTTACGGCTAAAAGCTGTATTTCTCTTCCTGCTGCTAGAATTGCATGTGGGACAATGTATTTTACTGAATTTGCCTTTGACAATGGTGTGGTTATGGGATAAAAGAACTGTGGATGCTGGAAATCAGAACCAAAAACAGGAATTGCTGGAAGAGCTGACTCAGTTCTGAGGAAACTGAACCCAAAACATTAACTCTGATTTCTATCCACAGATGCTGCCAGTCCTACTGTTTTTCTAACAATTTCTGTTTCCGTTTGTATTTATGGGATGTTATTATATTGAAATAGTTATTTAGTAGTAGTTAATGTATATATTATTTTGTTAAGCATGTTGATAGAATTACAGTTAAATCAATCTTTTCTTTCATTTTTATTTTGTCTGTATTTTAATTATAAAGTAAAGTGTGTTTTGTTTAAAGTCAAGTAGTTTGACTAATCAAATTGCAGCCAGAGCACATTTACCTTTAAAATAAGAAAAAGTTAGCATCTAGAGAAGAACAAAACATTTTCAAGGTTGGCATACCTGGAAGAGTTGTGGCAGTGAGTTAAACATGGAATTAAAAAATCCAAAAGAACTGCAAATGCTGGGAATCAGAAACAAAAAACAGAAATTGCTGGTAAAAGGCAGCCGGTTTGGCAGCATCTTTGCAGAGAAATCAGAGTTAGTGTTTTAGTTCCAGTGACCCTTCTTCAGAACAGCATCTGCAAAGAATATTACTTGATTTGCAAAGGTATTGTCGAGACATGATGTACAGATATGCATTGCCAATGTACTGTCAAATGCAGCACTCCATTTGAGATATTAAGATAGCGTGTGAAATTTCTAAATTCATTGAGAAACAACAGAAAGTATGCTGTTCAGCAGAAATATTTAATCTGTAAGACAAATGTTTTGCTTAATTCAAGCAAACTACACAACAGTCAACTTTCCAATTGCTGCAGGAAGTAATGATTAGGCATAGAGATAAAGCTAAAGTAGTTAGTACAAAAGAAATAGAGTCATTATTCTTCAGGAGATGTGAGAAAAAGGGGCTGAAGTGTGTTCATGCAAGCCATCAAAGAATGAGTCTGGCCTGTGTATGGAAACATAATTTGGAGATGCCGGTGTTGGACTGGGGTGTACAAAGTTAAAAATCGCACAACACCAGGTTATAGTTCAACAGGTTTAATTGGAAGCACACTAGATTTCGAAGCGACGCTCCTTCACCTGATTACCTGATGAAGGAGCGTTGCTCCGAAAGCTAGTGTGCTTCCAATTAAACCTATTGGACTATAAACTGGTGTTATGTGATTTTTAACTATGGAAACATAGGTGCTTTACTGACAAAAATGTGAGCAACTGAGCTTAAGAACCACAGTGCAGTGCCTGTAACAAATAACAGGCTAAGCAAGCTTTTAACAACTGACATCTCAGACAGAAAGTAAAGCTCTTCATTCTCACAGGAACTGTTCTGACTACTGGGAGTTAGCCTAGCTGATATCAATGACCACCAATGAAATTGTAAAATGCCTGAATGCACACTTTAGTCATCATGCATTCCGGACATTGTGACAAGTGAAACGGTCCTCAGCTGCTTCAGAAAGGTTTGAGAAATTCAACACCATCAACATCTTCACACATTCCACATTCAAATAGAAAGGCTGAGTTGATGTGAAAGTTGGAAAACAGATGATAAAGAAATTGAGCATAAACCTGTAAAAGGCAATCCTTGAATGGCCAATATGTCGACTGAAGGCATCGAAAGTAGTCCATTCCAAAGGCTAATGTCTTACACTTCTATTGCAAAAATATTGTTAATTTGGAGAGCCAGTCAGATTACAAATGTTCAGTTATCTCAAAACTGGACAAGCCACATGTCAATTTAGGACTTGGTGTAAAGTAATTATCAACTCCACCATACACTGTGAACATGCATTACCAGATATATGGTCACAGCTCTGTACACACAACTAGGGAAACTATGCCATCATGTAGACAGTTGATCAGGAAAACATGATCTCACCAGCAGCACAGAGTACAGAACCATCTCAGTCCCAGACGTCCATCATTGCCGAGCAATTGAAATTTATCAGTAAAATAGTTACCATGGCAAGAACACACAAGAACAAACAACATGTCCCAGGAAAGAAATATTGGCCTTTGGAATGAGCAGATACCAGATGAGCCAACGACAATGCACATGCATATTATTTGGAGACCTGCATAATTTTAAAACTGTGAATATAGTGTATCTGCATAGTGGACAGAGGTGGAACTGACTACATTTAAGATGCAGTTCTGATAATGAATTTGTATTTTCTTTATGACTGTGTATACTGAGGAACTGTGTATTTTGTATTTGCAAATGCTTGCAATTTATTTTAATGCGATAAATGGAAAATTTGGAGAAATGCATCCGTCTCCTTTCTGCATTGGCTGGCCTGCTGTGAACTCTATCTTTGCTGTAAGGACACTGATAAGTTCACGGACACTGATAAATTAAGATTTCACAGTTGGAAACCTTCAAGAATACTTTCTTATTCCGAATTAGAAGGTGATAACATTTCTGTTTATTTGATTCTATGCAAAACCCTGTTTGTTTGCAATATAACATGTACTCTAAAAGACTTGGTGATCAATCATTATATCTGAAAGGATTCTTGTTGACAGCATTGAATGGAAAAGAAGCACTGAAAATACCTTTCCTTCAATCCTAATATTTACTGTATCTAAACACACCCATTCCATTTAAAATTAGAATTGCAAGTTTGCTTTTCCAGTCCGCCACATGTTACCTCTTATGTTTTCATTGACTTTTTAAAAAAGGTTCTGGGAAAGCTGAGAAATAGAACTGCATTATTTAATATGATTTTTGTATTGGAAAAACATTTGAATAAGGCCCATATGTGAGCACAGGATTGTGATGAGTGATCACTCACACCACTTGTTCCAATGCACACAGCTTGCGAACATTGTGCAACCTTTATGATTACAGTGTGCAGCTAATGCAAGACACACTGCTAAGTGGCTGCATATGATATTAGTTGATGAAAATCATGAGTGATTAGCATGAGTTGAAGCCAACCTGTGCGACTTGAAGCCAGGCTGTACCTCTGAAAGGGGAGGTGCTATTTGGCTAGAGCAATTAGAATTTTTTGCACAAGTGAGTTTGACTGAGGAAGACAGGAATGACACTGCATGGCAGAAAGTGGGCTGTATAATTCTACGACTGTAGACGTTGGCCTAAAGTTTATATGCACCCACGAGATACATTTTAAAATAGGCTGAGTGGTCAGACCACCATCACACCATTCCTGAATTTACCCCCATCCAACAAAAGAGGTAGACAACCCACCATTTTAAAATTAATTGTTAAAGGTCAATTAGGCTTACTAACAAGCCTACTGAGTTGAATAAGATGCTGCCAAAGCCATAATTGGGCTGATATGGACAGTCAGATAGGAGTGATCAGGCTAGTTATAAAGGCTTACATGACAAACACCAGAAAAAGTAGGGTCATCTCATTTGTGGGTGGGGTGTATTCCATATATATCAGGGGCAAAACCTGCCTCAAGATGACAACTTCCCTTCATCTGTTCCAACAACCTGACAGAACACAAACCTCCATTCTCCTCTCTAACCACTGCTGGACTTTAGGAACCCTAAAACCCTCAGGCTTAGTTTTGGGGCAGCCATGATCTTCCTCTGGCCTCTTTCTGCATTTCCAACACTACGACTAATCACCCATGATTGAGTTGTGGAACACTTAGGAGTATTGGAGCTGTCAGCCAATCTGATTGGCTGGTAAACCCCAAAGCTAGGATTTTAAAGTCAAAACAACAGCACTTTTGAAAGGGAGAAGAACAGACAAAGGAAGCATATGGTGAGGTCAGTGCAGGAGCGAGAGAGAAAGAAACCCAAATTGCCAATTGACAAATCAGTGAACCCGTGCAGTTACTGCCTTTGCTGTTGAATCCATGTATCGCTGGGTAGCGGAGTACGTCTGGGAAAATTAAAAAAACAGTGAAATTCACAATTGATCTTGGAGAGGTCACAGCACAGAAATAGATAAGTGAATTTTAAGCGTGACCTTACAATAAGTCTGCAGTAGTGAGTACAGTGGGTTCTTTCTTGATTATATGTTTTATTGATTAAACTTAAAATATAAGCCATAAGTATTAATTTAACCTGGAGCAGTGTTTTGTAGAGAAATTAGACAGTGCTATTTTCTAGGTCTGCAAATTGAAAGAAGCTAAAAATTGCCTTTAGTAGAGTAATATGCTCTTATTGGATGTGGGAGTTTAGGGAGAGTTTATAGGTTACTGAGGATTATAGCTGCAATGAATGCCGTTGGTTGCGAATCCTATCAGATCGAATGGTTCTGTTGGAGAGGCAGTAAAAGGCAATGAGGAATTTACAAGAGCAAGGGATGTAATGGATGGCAGTTATAGGTAGGGGGAAAATCTCCGAAATGGTTACATAGATGGATTAACTCCAGGAAAGGGAAGAGAGGTAGGCAGGTAGTGCAGGCTATCTGTGGTTATTCTGCAACTGTCCCCATTTCAAACAACTATGTTATTTTGGAAAATGTGGGGGGTGATGGATTCTCAGGGGAACGTAGCACAAACAACCAAATTTCTGGTATTGAGACTGGCTCGAATGCAACGAGGAGTTCTTCGGGCTCCAATCAATCGATTGTCTTAGGGGACTCTTTAGTCCAAGGTTCAGACAGACGTTTCTGTAGCCAGCAGCGAAAAAGCAGAATAGTGTGTTGCTTCCCTAGTGCCAGGATCAAGGATGTCTGAGAGAGGGTGCAGAATGTTCTCAAGGGGGAGAAGGGGCAGCAGTAGGTCATTGTATACATTGGAACCACCGACATAGGAAGGGAAAAGGTTGAGATTCTGAAGGGAGGTTACAGAGAGTTAGGCAGGAATTTAAAAAGGAGGTCCTCAAGAGTAGTAATATCTGGATTACTCCCAGTGCTACGAGCTAGTGAGGGCAGGAATAGGAGGATAGAGCAGATGAATGCATGGCTGATGAGCTGGTGTATGGGAGGAGGATTCACATTTTTGGATCATTGAAAGCTCTTTTGGGGTAAAAGTGACCTGTACAAGAAGGATGGATTGCACCAAAATTGGAAGGGGACTAATATACTGGCAGGAGGATATGCTAGATCTGTTCGGAGGATTTAAACTAGAAGGTCGGGGTGGGGGTAACCCAGGGAGAGAGCAAGGAAAGAGATCAATCTGAGATTGATACAGTTGAGAACAAAGGTGAGTCAAACAGTCAGCACAGGCAAGGACAAAGCAGAGAACAAGGTAGGACTGATAAATTAAACTGCATTTACTTCAATGCAAGACGCCTAACAGGGAAGGCAGATGAACTCAGGACATGGGACTGGGATATTATAGCAATTACAGAAACATTGCTCAGGGATTGGCAGGACCGGCAGCTTAATGTTCCAGGATACAAATGCTACAGATAGGTCAGAAAAGGAGGCAAGAGAGGAGGGGGAGTGGCATTTTTGATAAGGGATAGTGTTCCAGCTGTACTGAGGGAGGATATTCCCGGAAATACATCCAGGGAGGTTATTCGGATGGAGCTGAGAAATAAGAAAGGATGATCACCTTATTGAGATTGTATTATCGACCCCCTAATAGTCAGAGGGAAATTGAGAAACATTTTTTTAAGAAGATTACAGCTATCTGTAAGAATAATAGGGAGGTTATGGTCAGGGATTTTAACTTTCCAAATATAGACTGGGACTGCCATAGTTTTAAGGGTTTAAATGGAGAGGAATTTGTTAAGTGTGTACAAGAAAATAGTCTGATTCAGTATGTGGATGTACCTATTAGAGAAGGTGCAAAACCTGACCTACTCTTGGGAAATAAGGCAGGGCAGGTGACTGAGGTGTCAGTGGGGAGGACTTTGGGGCCAGCAACCATAATTCCATTATATTTAAAATAGTGATGGAAAGGGATAGACCAGATCTAAAAGTTGAAGTTCTAAATTGGAGAAAGGTCAATTTTGACGGTATTAGGCAAGAACTTTCAAAAGCTGATTGGGTGCAGATGTTCGCAGGTAAAGGAATGGTTGGAAAATGGGAATCCTTCAGAAATGAGATGATGAGAGTCCAGAGAAAGTATATTCCTGATGGCGTGAAAGGAAACGCTGGTAGATATAGGGAATACTAGATGACTAAAGAAATTGAGGCTTTGGTTAAGAAAAAGAAGGAAGCATATGTCAGATATAGACAGGACAGATCGAGTGAATCCTTAGAAGAGTATAAAGGCAGTAGGAGTATACTTAAGAGAGAAATCAGGAGGGCAAAAAGGCGACATAACATATCTTTGGCAAAGAGAGTTAAGGAGAATCCAAAGGGTTTTTACAAATACATTAAGGACAAAAGGGTAACTAGGGAGAGAATAGGACCACTCAAAGATCAGCAAGGCAACCTATGTATTGAACCGCAGGAGATGGGGGAGATAATAAACAAGTATTTTCCATCAGTATTTACTGTGGAAAAGGACATGGAAAATATGGAATGTAGGGAAAAATATGTTAACATCTTGAAAAATGTCTATATTACAGAGGAGGAAGTGCTGGATGTCTTGAAACGCATAAAAGTGGATAAATCTCCAGGACCTGATCAGATGTATCCTAGAATTCAGTGGGAAGCTAGAGAAGTGATTGCTGGGCCTCCTGCTGAGATATTTGTATCATTGATAGTCACAGGTGAGGTGCTGGAAGACTGGAGGTTGGCAAACATGGTGCCACTTTTTAAGAAAGGTGGTACGGACAAGCCAGGGAACTATAGACCAGTGAGCCTGAAGTTGATGGTGGGCAAGTTGTTGGAGGGTATCCTGAGGGATAGGATGTACATGTATTTGGAAAGGCAAGGACTGATTAGGGATAGTCAACATGGCTTTGTGCGTGGGAAATCATGTCTCACAAACTTGATTGAGTTTTTTTGAAAACATAACAAAGAGGTTTGATGAAGGCAGAGGAGGGGATGTGAACTATATGGACTTCAGTAAGCTGTTCGACAAGGTTCCCATGGGACACTGGTTAGCAAGGTTAGATCACATGGAATACAGGGAAAACCGGCCACTTGAATACAGAACTGGCTCAAAGGTAGAAGACAGAGGGAGTAGGTGGAGGGTTGTTTTTCAGACTGGAGGCCTGTGATCACTGGAGTGCCACAAAGATCAGTGCTGAGTCCACTATTTTTCATCATTTATATAAATGATTTGAATGTGAGCATAAGAGGTACAACTAGTAAGTTTGCAGATGACACAAAATTTGAGGCGTAATGGACAGCAAAGAAGGTTACCTCAGACTACAATGGGATCTTGATCGGATGGGCCAATGGGCTGAGGACTGGCAGATGGAGTTTAATTTAGATAAATGTGAGGTGCTGGATTTTGGGACAGCAAATCTTAGCAGGACTTATACACTTAATGGTAAGTTCCTAGGGAGTGTTGCTGAACAAAGAGACCTTGGAGTGCAGGTTCATTGCTCCTTGAAAGTGCAGTCGCAGGTAGATAGGATAGAGAAGAAGGCATTTGGTATGCTTTCCTTTATTGCGTACTGGAGTTGGGAGGTCATGTTGTGGCTGTACGAGACATTGGTTCAGCCACTGTTGGAATGTTGCATGTAGTTTTTGTCTCCTTCCTATCAGAAAGGTGTTGTGAAATTTGAAAGGGTTCTGAAAAGATATACAAGGATATACCAGGGTTGGAGGATTTGAGCTATTGCGGGGGGTTGAATAGGCTAGGGCTGTTTTCGCTGGAGCATCAGTGGCTGAGGGGTGACCTTATAGATGTTTATAAAATCATGAAGGGCATGGATAGGATAAATAGACAAAGTATTTTCCCTGGGGTGGGGTGATTCCAGAACCAGATGCCATAGGTTTACGGTGAGATGGGAAAGATTTAAAAGAGACCTAAGGGGCAACATTTTCATGCAGTGGGTGGTATGTGTATGGAATGAGCTGCCAGAGGAAGTGGTGGAGGCTAGTACAATAGCAACATTTAAAAGGCATCTGGATGGGTATATGAATAGGAAGGGCTTGGAGGGATATAGGCCAGGTGCTGGCAGGTGGGACTAGGTTGGGTTCGGATATCTTGTCAGGATGGTCAAGTTGGACCAAAGGGTCTGTTTTTCGTGCTGTACATTTCTATGACTCTATGACTCCTCCCATGTGAGGGGTGAGTCCCAATATTAGCCAATTTAGCTTACCTACAATTTGTTATGACTGCAAACAGGCTTGCAAAGAGAAAACTGGCTTCCAGCCCATTGTCCTATCAAGGGAAGTGAGCAGATCTCATGACATTTAGCCTTGTCATGCAACAGAAATGAAAAATGTGGTGCTGGAAAAATACAGCAGGCCAGGCAGCATCCGAGGAGCAGGAGAATCAACCCTCTTCAGGAATGAGGCTGGTGTGCCAAGCGGGCTGAGATAAAAGGTAGGGGGGAGGGAATTTGGGGGAGAGGCACTGGGAATATGATAGGTGGAAGGGGGTGGGGGCGGAGAAGTCAGGAAGAAGATTGCAGGTCAAGAGGGTGGTGCTGAGTCCGAGGGTTGGGACTGAGATAGGTGGGGGGAGGGGAAATGAGGAAGCTGGAGAAATCTACATTCATCCCGTGTGGTTGGAGGGTTCCTAGGCGGAAGATGAGGTGCTCTTCCTCCAGGCATCGTGTGGCCAGGGTCTGGCGATGGACGAGGCCAAGGACCTGCATGTCATTGGCGGAGTGGGAGGGGGAGTTAAAGTGTTCAGCCACGGGGCGGTTGTGTTGATTGGTGCAGGTGTCCCAGAGGTGTTCCCTGAAACGTTCCGCAAGTAGGCGGCCTGTCTCCCCAGTGTAGAGGAGACCACATCAGGTGCAGCTGATACAGTAAATGATGTGTGTGGAGGTGCAGGTGAATTTGCGACTGATATAGAAGAATCCATTGGGGCCTTGGAGGGAGGTGAGGGGGGAAGTGTGGGTGCACGTTTTGCACTTCTTGCGGTTGCAGCGCCTCACCTTCCGCCTAGGAACCCTCCAACCACACGGGATGAATGTAGATTTCTCCAGCTTCCTCATTTCCCCTCCCCCTACCTTATCTCAGTCCCAACCCTTGGATTCAGCACCGCCCTCTTGACCTGCAATCTTCTTCCTGACCTCTCCGCCCCCACCCCCTCTCCGTCCTATCACCCCCACACTCACCTCCTTCCACCTATCGTATTCCCAGCGGCCCTCCCCCAAACTCCCTCCCCCTACCGTTTATCTCAGCCCGCTTGGCACACCAGCTTCATACCTGAAGAAGGGCTTGTGCCCGAAACGTCGATTCTCCTGCTCCTTGGATGCTGCCTGGCCTGCTGTGTTTTTCCAGCACCAGATTTTTCAACTCTGGTACTCCAGCATCTGCAGTCCTCACTTTCTCCATGCAACAGAAATCCATGGAGCTTCAGCAGGTTCTCCAGACAAACTCTGGAAAGGCAATGGAAACAAATAGCTCTGTAAGTCAAAACCAGCATATTAGCACCGTGTATCTAGATATAGTGCTGTAAGATGTTCAAAGTCCTCATATGCTTGCTCAGACCTGTGAATTCAGTTCAAATAACCCACTAACTGCACCCACTAGCCTCACAGACTGATCATAGAACATAGAACAATACAGCACAGAACAGGCACTTCGGCCCTCGATTTTGTGCCAACCTGTGAACTAATCTAGGCTCATCACCCTACACTAACCCATCATCATCCATATGCTTATCAATGGACTGTAAATCTCCCTAATGTGGCTGACTTAACTACATTGGCAGGCAGGGCATTCCACACCCTTACTACTCTCTGAGTAAAGAACCTGCCTCTGTCATCGGTCTTAAATCTATCACCCCTCAATTTGCAGCTATGCCCCCTCATACAAGCTGATGTCATCATTTGAGGTAAAAGACTCTCACTGTCCACCCTCTCTAATCCTCTGAGCATCTTGTATGTCTCTATCAAATCCCCTCTTAGCCTTCTACTCTCCAATGAGAACAGATCCAAGTCCCTCAGCCTTTCCTCATAAGACCTTTCACTCCAGACCAGGCAACATTCTGGTAAATCTCCTCTGCACCTTTTCCAATGCTTCCACATCTTTCTTGTGATGGGGCGACCAGAACTGCACACAATATTCTAAGTGAGGCCACACTAGCATTTTATACACTTGCAACATGACATCACAGCTCTGGAACTCAATCCCTCTACTAATGAAACCAAACACACCATATGCCTTCTTAACAGCACTATCAACCTGGTTGGCAACTTTCAGGGATCTATGCACATGGATACCAAGATCCCTCTGCACATCCACACTACCAAGAATCTTTCCATTGACCCAGTATTCTGTCTTCCAGTTATTCTTCCCTAATGAATCTCCTCACATTTATCTGCATTGAACTCTATTTCCCACCTTGCAGCCCAATTCTGCAGTTTATCACATCTCCCTGCAATCTGCAACATTCTTCCACACTAGGCAAAAGTGAGGATAGCAGATGCTGGAAACCAGAGTTTAGATCAGAGTTGTGCTGGAAAAATACAGCACGTCAGGTAGCATCTAAGGAGCAGGAAAATCAACCTTTCGGGCAAAAGCCCTTTCCACACTGCCCACCACTCAACCAACTTTAGTACAATCTGCAAACTTACTAACACATCCATCTGTGTCTGCATCCAAGTCATTTATAAAAATGACAAACAGCAATGGTCCCAAAACAGATCCTTGTGCATACCACTAGTAACTGGACTCCAGACTGAATATTTTCCATCAACTACCACTCGTTGCCTCCTTACAGAAAGCCAGTTCCTAATCCAAACTGCTAAATCACCTTCAATTCCATGTCTCCACATTTTCTCCAATAGCCTACCATGTAGAACGTTATCGTAGGCTTTACTGAATTCCATGTACACCACAACAACTGCTCTCCCCTCATCCACATGCTTGGTCACCTTCTCAAAAAACTCAATGAAGTTTGAGAGACACAACTTGCCCTTGACTAATCCATGTTGACTATTTCCAATCAAATTGTTGCTTGCTAGATGATTATAAATCCTATCTCTTATAATCCTTTCCTAAACTTTTCCTACAACAGACGTAAGGCTCACTGGTCTATAATTACCTGGGTCATCTCTACTGCCCTTCTTGAACAAGGGCACAACATTTGCAATCCTCCAGTCCTCTGGTACTAAACCTGTAGACAATGATGACTCAAATATCAAGGCCAAAGGCTCAGCCATCTCCTCCCTACCTTCCCAGAGAACTCTCGGAAAAATCCCATCTGGCCCAGGGGACTTATCTACTTTCACACCTTCTAAAATTGATAATACCTCTTCTTTACTAACCTCGATCCTTTTAAGTCTAATAGCCCATATCTCAGTCTTCTCTACAATATTCTCCTTTTCCTGAGTAATAACAGATGAGAAATATTTGTTTAACACCTCCCCAATCTCCACAGGGTCCACACTCAACATTCCACTTCTGTCTGACAGGACCTATTCCTACTCTAGTCATCTTTTTATTCCTCACACACCAATAGAAAGCTTTAGGGTTCTCCTTTATTCTATGTGCTAAAGACTGCTCATGTCTCCTCCTTGCTCTTCTTAACTCTCTCTTTAAATCTTTCCTAGCTACTCTGTAATTTTCCATTGCCTAATCTGAACCATAACACCTCAATGTCACATAAGCTTTCCTCTTCCACTTAACAAGAGGTAGTTTCTTTAGTAAACTGTGGTTCCCTTACCTTATCACTTCCTCCCTGACTGACAGGGACATACCTATCAAAGACATGCAATATCTATTCCTTAAACCAGTTCCACATTTCAATTGTCCCCAACCCCTGCATTTTTCTACCCCATTCTATGCCTCCTAAGTCTTGCCTAATCACATTATAATTGCCCTTTCCCCATCTATAACTCTTGCCCTGTGGCATGTACCTATCCCTTTCCATCGCTAAACTAAATGTATCCGAATTATGGTCACTCTCTCCAAAGTGCTCACCTTTTACTAAAGCATTGCCAAGTACCAGATCCAGTGTGGCCTCCCCTCTTGTTGGCCCTGCGACCTACTGTGTCAGAAAAACTCCTGCACACAATGGACAAAAACTGATCCATCCGATGTACTGGAGTTTTCACATTTCCAATCACTGTTGGAGAAGTTAAAGTCTCCCATAATGACCACCCTGTTCATTTCACTCCTGCCCAAATCGATTTGCCAATCCACTCCTCCACATCCCTGGAACTTTGTAAAGACCTATAAAACAAACTCCAGCAGTTTGACACCTCCTCCTGTTTCTAACCTCAGGCCACACCACCTCAGTAGACCAGTCCTCGTCAAAAGTTCTTTCCACCACTGTTGTACCATCCTTGACTAACAATGCCACACCTCCCCCTCTTTTACTGCCTTCCCTATTCTTAATGAAAGATCTAAACCCTGGAACCTGCAACATCCATTCCTGATCTTGCTCTATCCATGTCTCGGAAATGGCCACAACATCGAAGTCCCAGGTACCTATCCATGCTGCATGCTCACCTACATTATTCAGGATACTCCTGGCATTGAAGTAGAAACACTTCAACCCAGCTTGCTGTCTGCCAGCACACTCTTGTGACCGTGAAATCCTGTCCATGCCCTCTCTACTCGCATCCTCCTGTGCACTGCAACTACATCTCAGGTTCCCATCCCCCTGCTGAGTTAGTTTAAATCCACTTGAATAGCACTAGCAAATTTCCCATCCAGGATATTAGTACCCCTCTGGTACCCAGAATGAGCCCCAATTATCCATAAACCTGAAACCCTCCCTCCTGCACCATCCCTGCAGTCACATGTTCAGCTGACATCTCTCTTTGCTCTTCGCCTCACTATCACGTGGCACGGGTAACAATCCAGGGATAACTCTGTTTGTTCTCGCTCTCAGCTTCCATCCTAGCTCCCTGAAATCCTGCCTTACATCCCTATCCCTCTTTCTACCTATGTCATTGGTTCTTATGTGGACCACAACTTGGGGCTGGTCTCTGTCTCTCCCTTCAGGACCCCAAAGACGTTATCTGAGACATCACGGACCCTGACACCTGGGAGGCAACACTCTCCTTCTTTCCCCACTTTCCTTCCGTGCAACAGAGACAGACTCTGTGCCAGAGACCTGCATCCCAGTGCATTCCCCTGGTAAGTCATCCCCCCAACACTATCAAAAAGGCTGTACTTGTTTTTCAGGGGAATGACCATAGGGCATCCTTGCACTGACTTTTTTTTCCCATTCTAACATATACCCAGCTTTCTTCATACCGATGAGTAACTATCGATACAGAGGCTCCCAATCTCTCATCTACCAACAGCTCATTCATTTGTCATTCGCAGTGATAAATTCACTTCAGTTCACTCTCACATGCTAAACACTGCTGCAAGACTCAGTCCCACACCTCACATTTTGTGCACTCTGCCAACAATTCAACCTTGACAGCTAATACATCACACCACTCACTGATTCACTGCGCTCTATTGCAGAACAAAATGGCACACAGGTGACAATGCCTAATTAGTAGGGGCAGAATCAAGCAGAATCTTGTTCTCCTCCCACTGAAGGAGACAATGCCTCATTGAGGCAGCTATGGATGAGGCTGTGGTTAGCAGTGGGACCTGATAGAATTCAAGATAATTGTAACCACTTCCCTAATCCTGCTTCTGACATGCCACATTTCCCTTAACCCTCAACTTCTCTGATTTACAAATTGTGCATGGCTTAGGCATTCTTTTCGTTGTTGCCCTTCTCTTCACAACCATCTCACTCTTGTGTCTTTATTTTCTCACGTTCTAAAAAAAAAACTGCATTCAAAATGTTTGTTTCGTATTGGCTTTTATTTCAATGTTATGGCAAAGAAGACACTATGCTGATCAGTAATAGAGGGAAGGTCAGGTGTATGAATATGTTGAATGCGGAATTGGAATTATTTTACTAGTTCAGGAATTGAATAAGCCAATCATAGAAAGCCCAACTAGAAAGGGGTTATGTTGGTTTCCTCCTTTCTTCATCTTCACCTCTTCCTAATTGTCTTCTCTTCTGGTCTCTCTCCTTCCTCGTCCTTCTTTTCCCCCACAGTAGCTCACTATATATCTGGTGGCAAGGTTTGTATTCTCATAATGGTGAGGTTGCATAAGTACAGGAGACCTTGACAAATCTTGAAACATGATGAGGCACATTGCAGGCCTCTCCCACAGTGGTACAGGCAGAATAAGGCTTGCACACCACACCGATCTACCTCAGGACATTCATGTAGCAACATGGCAGTTGTTATGTACATGGTGCTAATCTGTCCTTGAATTATGCACTAGAGATATGAGCCAGATGCTGATATTCCATATTATCTACTAAACACCCTGTAGTTTGATATAGTGGCTCAAATACTAATGATACTGTGGACAGGTGCAGAATAAAGGCACAATAAAAGCACTGGTATAGGTGGCCAGGAATTCACTTGACTGAAGTACTAAGAATGGATGTACCAGCTGCAAAGTCAGAAAATGGAACCTGTTGTGGTTGATCTCTGTGTTCAGATGTAGCACCAGTGAAGTAACATCTGTGTAGTCAGTGGCACTTTATACTATTTTGCTATCCTAGTAAAATCACATGCACACTCCAGCTACTTTTCTTTGGAAAGAAAGAATGCAGTATATTGACCAGATATACTGTGTGTCGAGAACAGTTTAGAGTTGAATTTTGTTGCCATAATTTCTTTGATGTTTATTTTTACAATTTGTAGTTATATTTGACAAACTCAGACACAGGAATTACAGTCAATAACGGGACGCGCTTGTTACCTATTTCAACAAATAATTATAACAAAATCAACACACATGTGTTTGACATATTATTTTTTTCCGTTATCCTCCCTTCATCAGATGCATTTTAAATTGAATTTCAAATGTGGCTCAATGACAAAAACTCTGGAGTTGTCTCTCATAAAGGTGATTTTGTATCATTGGATCCAACATTGTACTGATTCAAGGCTTGGCTCTAGGTGCAATGCAAGTGTTACTTCTGACTTCATCAAAAACAATTTTAATGAAACAGGCACTAAGAGGGACTAGTCAGATGTAAAGATTGAAGATCACTTCAGTGCTGAGGTGCCATTTCTCCTCAAAAAATGGACCAAAGGGCTTTCTGGTAACCAAGGTACAGTGTGATGGAGAAATTGTTCACATTTTTTCTTAATACTAGTATCAAATATTAAATCATAAATTAATCTGTAAGAGTTCTTTTCCCGTGATGTCAACATTGTTTTTGAGCCTAGCAAAGGACATTGCAATAAGTTAAAGTTTACTGTTACCTCAGCATTGAATTGTCTGTTGCCTATGTTATATTTACGGATTTTGAACATTATAGGTTTTATTTCTGGAATGTAACTTAAATTTAGAGTAAATAAAGGGATCTTGTCACCGTTCTCCAGTTTATCTGACAGTACGCCTGGGTATTTTTATTGTTAGAAATCAAAGCAAGACATTGGCTTTATTAGGGAGAAAAGGGTGTTTATACTGGAGACAATGCTGCAATCTATGAGTTGACAATGGATAACGCCTTAGTGAGTGTTCGTTCAAGATATTGTTAATCTCGATTTGCAAACAGTTATACTGGAAACAGTCCATTTTGTTCTAAGGTGAAAGGGAGTTGGGATAAATGACAGCTAACTAACATTCCTATCTGAATTCAAGGTTAATATGTTTCATGTTGCTATGGGCATGAGGGCAGAACAACCCATCTTTGAGATCAGATTTTAGGCTCCTCTGCAAATCAATGACTATCACAGATTGAGAGGGAAGGTTCTGTGTCATCAGCAGAGAAATGAGATTGCTTGACTTTGTGAGCTGCACAGCTGGCTGCTGGAGGGATTCAAAAAGACATATTGCATCTTTCTACTGATTCCGGAAAATTTATTCTGGCATGAGTAGGGGAAAAGGTGAATCATTGGAACAGGCTTTAATGCCAGTGGTGAAGGCATGTCATGATGGCCACTTGAAGTTATGATTTGGTGAAATTAGGATATGGAAACCCATTGGAAGCTAGGAGCAACGTTGGATTGTTTAATTAAAATGACTGCTTTTCCATAGGGAATGCAATCGACGATAAATACACAAGGAAATGTCATTTTCTGTTATCAAGCATATATTTGCCTCTAAAAGAAATTGGTGTTTATGTAATAAGTGTTCCATTTGTAGAAACACTTTTTTAAAATGTGAAACTTCTCACGTTGCTCTTGCAGCCAGTAACCTGAAGTTCAAATCTCTTTTTAAGAGTCATCAATCTCTGCAGAGATTATAATACCTATTTCAAAGGTTATGGATGTGGACAGGTCATGAACCACAATTCTGACACATGAAAATGGGCCATAATCTGTACTTAAACATTCTATCACAATTTATTTCTCAAAGCAGGCTATTGCAGACTTTTGGAGTCTCCAACTAAAATGATCTGCTGCATGTTGAACAAAGAAGTAATATTTTAATAGTTGCTGTCAGCCACTAAAGCTCTATGTCACTGGCTCCTTCTAGACTGCTACAGAGGACATCACCCATATCTCCCAGTTTGAGATGCCATTTTATGTGTTCATTGAAGCTAATTAATATATCATCTTTATCATATACACAAATAAGTTCTAAGATTCGTGACAGCCGGGGTTTCTTTCCGATCAGAGTACCAGTTATCAGAATAGGAAAAATTTCCACTTTATTAAATTGTAGATATAGGAGCATAAAAATTTGTGTACACTAAACAGACAGCTGCCAGAATAATTTCATACAGAATTTATTTTAAATAAAAATAAGAAAAGCGAAGAGAGGGCATGCAAAACATTGGCAAATGAAGTTATAGAAAACCTACAGAGTTGTTATAAATAAGGGCAAGTGGATAACCATGGAAATTGTATAACAAACAGTTAACTAGTGTACGGAGGCAGAATCTGTTTTAACAGAAAAGGGATACAATTGCAATTCTGATGGAGTGTAAAATATTAGATGTGATTACCATGGTGAAGGAGGAAATATTAAGGAATTCACCATCCTTGAAAGTGAATCAGTTACCGAGCCCAAAGGAAAATGAGTTCCAGGCTGCTAAGGGAAAGAAAGAAGTAACAGAAGTTCTATGCGTAATTTTCCAATCCTTGCTGGTTACTGACAGAGTAGAAGAGACCTCAAGGACTGTTAATATTGTTACATTGTATAAAAGGAAAAAAGGAATGCATGAGTAAGCCAAACTTCACTGGTAAGCAAACAGTTGGAAAGAGTTCTGGAAGATGGTATAAGTCAACATTTAGAAAGTTATGGGTTAATTAGTGATTTTTAAAACTTAATTTTGCAAAACAAAATTAAAATTTTTAAAGGCAAGCTTAAGATTTAAAATCTAAACATACTAGAATGACAATACCTTTTTATTTTTATGTATTTTGATTGTGGAGCTAAAAGCAAAAAGAACTGTTTTAAAACTAAAACAGAAGTTTTCTTCAGGTAGATGGAATGTCTGCATTTTTAGAAAGCAAATAACTGAAACTCATTGTAAGTTGTGTTTATGCTGCTGCTTTAATCAAGCAGTGGGGGATGTTGTTTGTAGACAGGCCAGCACAGGTGTTATGCACAAAATGAGATTTGGCTGGCAACAGGTTGTTGATTGATTTAAGGATTTGTGACTAGTTGTGGGTGATAAAGGTGATCAGCCTGACAATCATTATCAGATTGGCTGCTGGGTAGCTGGACAATTTGTGGGTGTGCATGATACTGGTGTGCCTTTCTCTTTAGTAAAATGCCTAAAACTTGAAGAAAACCATTTTGGTTTCCCTCACTACTTATTGTAAGCTATGGACTTTAACTGGTAATTAAGAGATATTGCAGTTAGTGTACTAATTACCCGTGCCTGCTGCAAAAAAATGAAAAGAAACTGAAGAAAAGAGATTGTAAAACAGAACTTCCTGACAAGCAAAAGGATCATGTCAGTAAACCCAGTAGTCTTGGGCCATTGAACTGCTTCCCTAGTTTGTTTTACCCTCCACTCATAACACCTTTTTTTAAAAAATCTGCCCTTGTCTGTATATGAGTGTACTGACATTTTAGAAGGAGGTTATAGTCTTAACTAGTCGTGTATATGTCAACTGTGCACAGTTGTTTACCCATGGTTAGAGTAAATCTATTTGTAATAAGTAATCATTCTGGTTAAGTAGAAAGATTTGGTCCATGTTTTCTATTACCTGAGTCTACTTGGTAAATTGGGGGCTTTGCAAACTTTGATAAATTATTTAACCTTTATGATAACACTGGGTGCAGTAGGACTTGATTTTCAGAATAATAGCCAATGAGATGTGACAAATTTTGGAGGCTTGTGGCTGTGTAGTTGAAACGAAGACAACAAAGATTTGGGAATGCTATTAGTAAACAACACAGGTGAAGAAAACATTAGGTTCTGTATTGCATTTTTAAAATTGCACTGCAAATGGCAAAGGAATTTCGACAGGGGGCACAGTTGACCCTGATAATCTTAAGTGAACTTTCAGAACCCAAGCTGAGTGAATTGGCAGGAAAACTAGAGATAGCATTGCTTAACAGAGCTAGGGTGGCAGAAATAAATGAGGCTCTGGCACAGTAATTGAATTCAGTAGAATTATAAGAGGGAAACAAATATCCAGGTAGTACGAATCTGAATTGGGTAGTATTTGATTAAGTTGAAAGCAATTTGAGCATAAAGAGAAAATTTAAGGCAGAAGAAAGATGAGAAAAGGGAAATGGACATTAAAAAGCCAAGAAATAGAAATGTCAAAGCGAAAGACAAGAGTGAGAACATGTCAGGCCCAACCAAGATTTGAGGAAAAGGATGTGGAAGTATTCTTCTTGTCTTTTCTGATAATAGCATAACAGGTATATTTGGCAAAAGAGGAACTGGCCACCGCTAGGCTAAGTATGTTGACAGCTAAAGCACAGAAAGTCTTTCTTCACTATCAGAGGGAATTTCTTGGGATTATGACATGACAAAATATAACTGTCTTGGCTGCATACTAGATGGTTCCTGAAACATAAAGGTTTCAGAATCTAAGGAAAGAGCCTGGGCAAATCTATTCTGAATTTGAGAGGTTTAATCAAAGGAATTTTGACAGACAAAGACAAGCATAATAAAGTCCTTAAAGAAATTATTTTCTGAGAGGAATTTTAAAAACTCACTACCACTCAGGAACCCATGCTGAGGACAAAGAGAAGCAACTGCTAAACAGGCAGCAATAATGGCAGACAATTATGAGTTGATCTGTATAATTAAACCTTTCTTCGTCAATAACATAAATTCAGAATGGAAGAGTGAAAAGAAGGCAAGAGAAAATGGAAGAGTGAAAAGAAGGCAAGTAGCAGGGGAAGGAACTGACAATTGGGAGCGCCCCATAGTCTGCTCCTCATATCAGAAAGGAAAGTACTGAGGGTGGAAGTAAAAATTGAAAGCTGAGCATTTCCATTGTAACAAGGTGGGATTCATAATGCAGAGTGCTACAAGTTGTGAAGGAAATGCATGGAACTTATTGGAGGAAATTCAGAAGTAAATGACCACGGATCAAATTAGACTTTAACTAAAGCAAGAGCCTGGAGATAAACCCTGTTGTGAGTGTAAAACAGAAAAAGATGGAAATGAAGGGTTTATTCTGAAGGGAAAATGACCCTTCTAATGAGGTGCCTCAGCCCTCAATAATAGTAAGAGATATTGGGCTACTCAAATTTTCTTGCTGGGATAGGATTTATTTTTCCTTCCAGCGAGTTCAGAGTAAGCCAAACAGGATAGATAGAAAGTCTATTTGGAGTGTGACGTAGCCTGGACAACGATAGTTGGTGCAGATAAGAAATTACCTGAGCATGTTGCTGATTTACTCTTTGGGAATGATTGTTTTTAGATTAGATTCCGAGGAGAAAGTGAGGGCTGCAGATGCTGGAGATCAGAGCTGAAAATGTGTTGCTGGAAAAGCGCAGCAGCAGGAGAATCGCGTTTCGAGCATAAGCCCTTCTTCAGGATTCCTGAAGAAGGGCTTATGCCCGAAACGTCGATTCTCCTGTTCCTTGGATGCTGCCTGACCTGCTGCACTTTTCCAGCAACACATTTTCAGTTTAGATTAGATTTCCTAAAGTGTGGAAAATGGCCATTTGGCCCAACAAGTACACACCGAACCTCCGAAGAGTAACCCACCCAGACCCATTTCCCTCTAACTAATGCATCTAATATTATGGGCAATTTAGCGTGGCCAATCCACTTGACATGCACATCTTTGGATTGTGGGAGGAAACCCACGCAGGCACAGGGAGAATGTGCAAACTCCAAACAGACAGTCACCTGAGGTTGGAATCAAACCCAGGTCCCTGGTGCTGTGAGGCTGCAGAGAGCCACTGTGATGGCCTTGCCTAGAGTGAAAGTCATAGCTTTGCCTATAATTATGGAGAGTCCAACTGAGGCTAAAGAGTTAGAACTGTTGGAAAAACAGGTTCTGGCTAATTTTCCTACCTTTATAGTGACTAGAGCAATGGGTAACCAAAGTCCAGACTTATCTGTGTGAGTCAGCTCCACCATTTTCATTTTCCAAACTGGCACAAAAATAAAAATGACATGTGACATAGAATTCATTTTAGTGCAAATACAACCTATATGCTGGAACCCTGCTTCTATAAGCATGCAGCTCTTTAGTTACGAACCTGCAATACGTAAAGGAGCAATAAAGCGAAAATTAAAAGGGAAGAGAAGCAAAACAAGTAAAAGGCAAAAACGATCAGTGCACTGCACACTGTCTCTTTAAAAAAACAAAGACCTGACAAGAAAATTGGAAAGCAAATTCTTAAAAATGGATTGGGCATCAAATGACATCGTTAATAAATGACAATTATGCAAACAATAGATATAATTTTATTTTACAGATCAAGCAATGGATGATCCTAAGAAACAGGCTGTTAAAGTCTTTCTTACCATTGGTAAGGAGAGGCTTTGCAGAATTAACTCATCTGATCTTTTAATAAATCACCAATTCTGTCAGTTGACAAAATCACATAGCCACAAGCTCACTTTGACTTACCTAAATCCTCTACTGATAGATACCAATGTTTAAGCAGTGGCAGGGCTACCAGTACACACAGATCTCAATGTAGTCACAATTCATGAGATTCAAATCCCACCCTGTGTGGTATGACAGACCACACTTGACTCATTCAAATCAGTTAACAATCTCTATGGCTTTAGATTGGCATATAAGACACGTACTGGAATGATTACACCGAGTAGCAGAGCAGATATTCAACCCACACAAAAACCAAGATACACTTCTTGATCTACATGTTGATGTTCTGGATTACAAAGTTGAAAATATTTTCAAGTTTGATCTGTTAGACTTACTAGTGTAAACACTTATAACCATCAACTGCCAAAGAGGTGGAGCTATACAAGTTGAAAATGACCATAATGCTGGTATGTCCTAATAGTATTAAGGAAGTATCTGAGAAGACTTGTTCATTTTGATCACACAGAGTTGAGCTTGGCACATGACAATAAGTTATTTTCAAGGGGAAATGAGTTTTAGTAACAAAGGCATTGTGTGAAAATGTCATCTTCATGTCACATCAGCTACACGTGGGTATTGAATGCACAAGAAGGTGAGCACATAAGTCTTTGTACTGACCAGAAATGTATCAGATATTCATTCACTCATGAATGCTTGTGAGGCACAACCAACCGAGGGAACCTTTAAATACCTATGATGTTTCATCCAATTCTTAGATGAAACTAGCAACAGACCTTGTGCAGAAATATCTACATCATTGTGATGGACTACCAATCTACATTTCCCATTGTTCATTATTTTAGCAATACAACAAATGTAACTGTTGCTGACCTCATTAGCACTATTTTCAGTTTATTTAATATCCCAGAATGAATAGTGACTGACAATGGAATGCACTTCATTGGCAAACAATTTCAGGATATATGCACTAAATGGAGAGTGACCCATATCATATTGTCATACCACTACCTGTGCATAAACAGTATAATAGAACATATGCTTATGTAATATCAAATCAATTATTATTAAGTAACAAAGTAAGATTTTCACATTACGTTGCTGCAATTTTTATAATACTAATGGAAAGGGGCTACCATCCTCAGTACAAATTATGCTCAGAAGGTAATTGCAGACAATCTTTCCCAGAAACCAGTTTCCTAACCATTCCAAGATGAAGAGCATTCTTCTTCAAAGACTGAGAAAAATGAAAGAGATGCACAACGAGTGAACAGTTAAAGAACTTTTAAATTGGAAAGGCACTGTGAGTTAGAAATACAAATACTTTATGCCAGCAATGGTTTCTAGAATATGTGACCAGCCCAAATCATATAAAGTCATACTAATTTGTGAAGGAGCAGAAACCAGCTCAGATTAATGTTTGGCACACCAATTATGCATGAACTAAGTGAGGAACAACAATACAATAATGATGATTATATACTGATGTTGAATGATAGCAACTAGCACTAAGTTGTCAAACAAGTGCAACTGTTACCAAACTTAAAAATCACACAACACCAGGTTATAGTCCAACAGGTTTATTTAGAAGCACTAGCTTTTGAGGCACTGCCTCTTCATCAGGTGGATTTCATAATTTCCTATATTTCCTCTGTAGAACCTCATCCCTTTCTCTTCCTATGTCATTGGTACCAACATGTACAATGACCTTCTGCTGGTCACTCTCCCCTTTGAGATATTCTTCACCCTCTCCAAGACATTCCTGACCCTGGCACCAGGGAGGCAACATATCATTCTGATGTCATGCTCTTGACCATTGAAATGTCCGTCCATGCCCCTGACTAGAGAGTTACCTATCACAATTGATTAGTTGAAACCTGACATTGTCCCCATTACAGTAGAGCCAGTCCCGCTACCTGAAACCTGGCTGTCAGTGCTATTTTTCCCTGAGAGGCCATCTCCCCCTACAGTATCCAAAACAGTATACTTGTTTGAGATAGAAATAGCCACAGGAGACTTTTGCACTTGCTGCCTACCTCTGCTACTTGTCCTAGCGGTAACCCATCTACCTGACTATATCTGCAATTTTTCTACCTTCCTGAAACTGCTATCCATCACACACCTGGTTTCTGTAAATTTCTTATCACCTCTAACTGCCACTCCAACCAATCCATGGGAACAGATAAGGTTCACATCCAAACATACTTCCCGCAGACATAATCTAGATACTATTCACTGAACTATAGGAGGTAGTTGATAAGTTCACACATTATAAAATCTCTGACTGATAAAAGCAACTGCTAAGGGAAAATAATGTGGCTTTCCTCCAGCTTTAGATTTTTTTTTCTGCGGAAAAGAAGACAACACCTCCACTTCTATCATTCATACCCATAGGGTTTTCAGTTACATTGACAGCTTTGCATAGTTGTTGGCAGGCAGAAAGCCTAAACATCAACAACCATATACCATTCCACATGCCAAGCAGATACTTATTGCTGACTAAATCTTACATAGTGCCAACCAATGGTGCCATTTTGTCTGCACTAACCTGTGCCACTGCTTGAATAAGCAATAATGCAAACAGCATTTTAAATGAGTGTTGGCATCCCTTCCATAATCCTTGGTTTTTAAAACAGTCATAGAATCACACAGTAAAGAAGCCCTTCAGAACCTCAAGCCTGTACCACCTTTTCCTATTTCAGCCTAAATCATAGATACAGAAAATTTAAAAAGTTGCGATCTTTGAATGTAGTGCAGAGAAGACAAGCAACTCTGCTGAAATGTCATGAGTAGATAAAATTAAAGCAAAAAGGAACAAGTCTTATGGATGAAGAATCCAAACATAAAGGCTAGAATGAGGTGATGTTCTCATACTTCTTTTGGTCTTTGATATTGATATCATATTGTTCTTAACCCTGGAGCAATAGAAGATCCTCCATTTGGTGGCCAGTTAGTTAGACCTAGGTCTTTTAGTTTGATGTTTTTCTTCTCAGAATCTTTTAGTGTTGTTTTCTTTCCACTCACTGAAAGTGAAAAAGAGGAAGTTGTTTTAACCGGCTTTGCTTGCAGGCTTTCTGGAGATTTGTGTTCAACTCTGTTCTGTCTAAAGCTGCAAATCAAATCATATTTTATGCAAAGACCCATGATGCTCAGCCTCTCTAACAAAAATAATAAATTTAGCTTCTCTAAAAATCACAGGACCTTGTGTAGCCAATAATTGAATGGAATCTTTGTATATAATAGTCAGCTTTAATGAACATAAGTTGGATTTTCTCAATACCATGTCATCCATGCCCAATTTCTTATGTTATTAGGATAACATAAGCATTATCACATCAAGTTAAAAAAAGCTTGTTGGAAACGAATACACATTAATTGTTATGCATAAATTTGCTTTTGTAGTGAAAATAATGGGACGAGTTCTCAGTTTTCTCAAAAACTAAGGTTGTCCAAATTGCAACAATGACACTCCTGAAAATTAAAGCTTTTTTAATAATTTAACAAATTGCCTAAAAGAGAGGCTATAAACATTCTCATGCAAAGGAGGAAATAGTGAGGACAATGGCTTGTGTAACTTTTAAAGCAACATAACGCCTTTACTACAGAAATGAAAACACATTTAAATAAATTCCCAGTGGAAGGACAGTTTGGAGTGCCAGTGTGTTATGTGATTCACTGATAGAGAACAGATGAACAGCCATAAGTACCTGCATAGTGAGTTTCTAATCTGGGAAGAATATTAGGGCAAAGGAGACAAATGTAATTGTTTAATTATGTGATAAATTAATTACTCAAGACCCTGTTTCTTCAGGATACTATTACGCAGCTCCTGGGAATTGAATATATAAACAATATTGGCAGAGATTTATGGAATGGCACGTGGCATGGAGGCCTATAAGGGGGAAGAGAAAAACTTTCTCAATATGCTGGCATGACAAAATTTTAACCAAAAATGTATAAAATTTCTTTGAAGATCTGTCATGTGAATTAAAAGGAATTTGTTGCCATAAAATTGTTGCCACGGTAAAGCTTTGCTATGAGCAAATAATTGTGACCTATTTTGAATGTTTAGATATAATATTTATCAAAGTAATTAAGAAGAAACAAAATTGTGATTAAAATAGCAGAATACAAATGAAACTGACTGAGATAAATTATAGTAAAACATGCAAAAATGTAAGCCCAAAGACAACCTTACATAACTGCTTATCTATTAAATGAGTGATGACTATTACGATGCAGATCAGTTTTGAGATTGAGCTGGTGGTATTTGCTACTCCTGCTTGAGTTTTGCTATTACCTGTATTTTAAATACTGTGGAACACATTAAGCAAAATGTCATTTGTGTGGCATTATTGCAAAGAATCGCCTATTAGAAATTCTGAAATGTTTCAGTTTATAATATTTCAAAACAGCTGTCAAAATTGTAATAAATGCATTGATGCCTTCTTATAAGTTCCTTCTAGTGAGGTTCTAACAATGGTGTTAACGTGAGTCCTATTCAGATAGGAGATATTTCCAACTTCATACATGTTTCAATGACCTGCACGAAAATACATGTTCTGTTCTGTGCAGAATTTCCAAATAGGAGTGAAAAGTCAGAATAGCCCTGTTTATTTATTTAATGTATGCTACCAATTTATTATTATCCCCATTAATGAAATAATGGTTGTATTTTTAATGTACTAATGATTTTAATCTGTTTGAATTCTGATGACATCTAGGGTTCAAACCTGAGTATTTCTTGGTCTAGTTAAGTAATGCATTCTCTTACTAAGCCAAGTGTGTCCAACTGGTAGCTGTGATACTTCTAAGATGCATGTGCTGATTTGCATCTCATTTAACCTGCATCACTAGCTAGCTGCAGTACAAAAAATGAGAGTGAAAGTATCAGTCTTTCCTGTCAGTACACCTATATGACCTATGTATTGGGAAGTCCTCAGCTGTGCATTCTTGTGGCAACATGTGGAAACTGGGTCAATTATAATGGTATATTAAAGTTTTCTAGGAATTCAGAAGTGTTTTGGCCCTCAGCCATGCAGCATGCAAGCTAACTGGCATTGAGCATCGTCTGGCGCTCATGAAACAAACTCCCGACCATGGGTGATTAGCTCCATTGTGGAGTGATCTAGATCTAGATCTAGGTCTTTCATCTGTAGAGCAATTATAATAACTCAACTGGTGCTAAACATAGTACTCTGTACTCATTTGGACTCAATATGGATGGTTAATAGGGAAACATCGATGTTTGGAAGCCTGTGGTCTCTAATAATTTTACCTACCCTTGAATACTGAAGAAGCTATTCCATTTTTGTTGCAAAGCATTAACACAATACAGAACATGACAGTTATGATTAATAAGTTCCACTTTATTGGTATAGAGAATTAATGCTAAAGGCTGTCTTCAAGGTTGGGAGAGAACATCATGTCACAGTGAAACAAAAGCAGAAATTGCTGGAGAAACTAGCAGTCCTGGCAGCATCAATGGAGAGAAAGCAGAGTTGATGTTTCAAGTCCAGTGATCCTTCTTCAGAACTGATAACATGGTATGGAAAATATGGTATATATGCAGAAACCTGGGTATTGAGATTGGGGGAAGGAGTAACGTTGAGATGGAGCCCAGAGAGAGTGAGAACAAGGCAGTTAGGCAGATAAAGGGAAGGATGACGGTAAGCCATGGAAGGAGAAAAGTTGATAATGGGGACAATGAACATTGGTTGGCAGAGCTGAAAGCAGCCTGTGTCAGGACAGGACTTGGTTTGTGAGTGGTTAAAAGACATGGAATGAGGTTTATGGGTTCTAAAACTATTTAATTCAACATTGGGTCCTGAAGGCTGCAAAGTCCTCAAGTGGAAAATGAGATGAGGTTCTTCCAGTTTGCACTGAGCCTCACTCGGACAACACAGTGATATGTCGAAGTGGCATTTCAAGTAGTTTGAGACATAATCTACAGTGGGTGGATTGCTGTTGAGCAGAGTGTCATCAGCCCTTTGTTAGATTTGTAGTCACGAGAGATCAAAGTCCCATTCTGGGGGAGAATCGCTTGACCTGAAACATTAACTCTGCTTTCTCTCCACAAATGTTGCAGACCCACTCAGCTTTTCCAAAATTCCTGTTTTTGTTAGAGATCAAGGTCCAATCTGTTTTGATGTGCCTTTTCCATTTGAGTTGTTGTTTGAATTCTCTTCACATCTTTAGATATGAAATTCCACGGGACTCTCTCCCCTGACAGCGATTTAATTTGCATCTGCAGCCAGTTTTGGTTGTATCAGCCCTCTTTTAAGAAACATATTTTGGAATTACAAATTAAAAATGGTCAAGATACTTCAATGTTTCAGCCCATACTCAGCACAGCATCCAATCAGCAAACTCAGAGCTCACTTTTAATTCATTCTTCCTTGCAATTCCCTGATTAAGGTAGCAATCAGTCCTCAATTTGCCATTGCAGTTTTTTTATGTAAGGTAACCATCCCGAAAGAGTTAATGTTCATTTTACATGAAGCTCTACCTAATCTGATGATGCCACACAATCATTAGCGAGAGACAATTAGGTTCTGCACAAGTACCTATATGGTGCTGATGTATTTTGTGCTGTTTCTGAGACTTAGCAAGTTAATTAAAATGTGCCTCTTACTATCACACAAGAAACTACCATGATTCACCAGTGGTCCACCTCTACCACTGAGAATTAGACAGACTCTAGATTCAGCTTAGAGAAAGGAAGATTCATAGAACCACATGCTAGTCGCATAGTATCTGAAAGCAGGACATTGGTGCCAATGATGGTATTGTGAAGTATACCAGAACCCTGATATGTGGCATAGTGAGCAAAAGTGCAGATTGGAATTCCATTTAGTTGTATCACACTACATGGTGATCTGTGGTGAGCTGACAGAATCCATGTAATCCTGACGAAAGAAGGAAAAGAATTCAAGTGAAGTGGATTTATCAATTTAAGAAGACATAGAAATCAGCAGCTGAAATACAAAACTGATAAATAGCAGTAGACAAGGGAGCAGAAACAGGATCAGATCAGTAATCCAAACAAAAACCTTCACTGAGATGCTGGTAAGAGACAAGGGGACGAGGGTAATTAAAAAGCCAGCACTTCAGAGAGAAAAAAAACCCACTACTTTTAATGAAAGAATCACGATCAGGAGCAAGGTTGGTTGCAGGAGCAATATTGCCTATCCTATAGGGAATAGGGGAGAAAGTTTATGAGAATGGTGCAAGTACCAGAAAGCAAAGATTAGAAAGGAAGAAAAGAGGGTGCTCACTAATCATAGTTGAGTATTGCTCCCTTTCTAAGTAAGCTCCATGAGACGCAAAGGGCAGTGAAAGGGCCAGTGATGTAATTCCTAAACGGGCTATACTATCAGAAATGGCTGCATAATTTACTTGCCAAAAAAAGAAAATTTTGAGAAACTTAGGCAAAGAGTTTAACAGAAGCAGAAAATTCTGAAGGACCTAAAAAGGTGAAAGTACTGGAACTCAGTAATTAAACTGCATTTCCACAGGAAGAATTATGAAAAATTCAGCCACAGAACTTTATTTAAAATTTGTGCAGAAGAAAGTGTATTGTGTTTCCAAACATTTAAAAATAGGAAAACATCAATTTTGCCTGGGAAGGAGTGGAAAAATTCCATCTTGGTAGCAGAAGGTGAGAAATTCCTGAAACAGATGTGGGAAATCCCAGTAAGCACAATGGAGATACAATTTTTCAAGAAATTGGAATTTAAAAGCTTAATAACAGTAAATTTCTACAGAATAGCATGTTAACAAAACTTTTATTGAACAACTTATTATATTAGTACAACAGTATGTGATTGTCAGACAGATAAATTACTGCAATATTGCTGGTGTACAGTCTACCAAATTTTACAACAGAATTTTAAAAATCATTGATTAATACAAGAAATCAAACTCAAAGGACAACATATTAGATGCAGTGCTGAAGTGCTTCAGATTTAAAACAACTTTACAGTAATAATATTTAATTCACGCACTGAGATAATGTAAGAATAATTAATACTCACATAAATATTAGAATTCAGGAATGGATGGTAGAGAAATTAAGTTTGAACATTTCAGAGGAGAACGTTTAAGTTCTTAAAGCTGAACAAGTTAAAAAGCAGATGATGTTATTGATCATCCTAATATTCAACAGGGCATTGATGCTTTTAATGATGTCCTAAATGCTTTAGACCATTACCTCAATTTGAGAACGAGTAAAATTCTTAAATGTGTAAGATTTAATGGAAGAGTTCAGTTTCTAGGAAATCTATAAAATCTGTATTTGGTGGCATTAATTATCTCTCCAGGTAAGTGGAAAACTATGATGATGGAGCTTTGAAATCAAAAATCATAAGGTACAGTATTGTTATTAGCATTCTTGATGATGCTTTATGAGATTTCTTCGAGCTCAGGGAAAATTTAGATTTGGAGAAAATGATTCAAATGATGCTCAAAGCAGAAATCAGAAATATTCACAGAAAGATCCTGAAAGGAGAAGAACAATCCTACATCAGGGGAGCAACAGACTCCATTCGTTTTGTAAGGTGTGGACACATAGAGTCGTAGAGTCATAGAGATGTATAGCATGGAAAAAGACCCTTCAGTCCAAACCCTCCATGCCAACCAGATATCCCAACCCAATCTAGTCCCACCTGCCAGCACACGGCCCATATCTCTCCAAACCTTTCCTATTCATATATCCATCCAAATGCTTCTTAAATGTTGCAATTGTACCAGCCTCCACCACTTTCTCTGGCAGCTCATTCCATACACGTACCACCCTCTGTGTGAAAACATTGCCCCTTAGGTCTCTTTTATATCTTTCTGGACTCCCCGATCCCAGGGAAAAGACTTTGTCTATTTATCCTATCCATGCCCCTCATAATTTTGTAAACCTCTATAATGGTCACCCCTCAGCCTCCGGTGCTCCAGGGAAAACAGCCCCAGCCTGTTCAGCCTCTCCCTGTAGCTCATATCCTCCAACCCTGGCAACATCCTTGTAAATCTTTTCTGAACTCTTTCAAGTTTCACAACATCTTTCTGATAGGAAGGAGACCAGAATTGCACGCAGTATTCCAACAGTGGCCTAATCAATGTTCTGTACAGCTGCAACATGACCTCCCAACTCCTGTACTCAATACTCTGACCAATAAAGGAAATCTTACCAAATACCTTCTTCACTATCCTATCTACTTGCAACTCCACTTTCAAGGAGCTATGAACCTGCACTCCAATGTCTCTTTGTTCAGCAACACTCCCTCAGACCTTACCATCAAGTGTGTAAGTCCTGCTAAGATTTGCTTTCCCAAAATACAGCACCTTGCATTTATCTGAATTAAACTCTATCTGCCACTTCTCAGCCCATTGGCCCATCTGATCCAGATTCTGTTGTAATCTGAGATAACCCTCTTCACTGTCCACTACACGTCCAATTTTGGTGTCATCTGCAAACTTACTAACTGTACCTCTTATGCTCGCATCCAAATCATTTATGTAAATGACAAAAAATAGAGGACCCAGCACCGATCCTTGTGGCACTCCACTGGTCACAGGCCTCCAGTCTGAAAAACAACGCTCCACCACCACCACCTTCTGTCTTCTACCTTTGAGCCAGTTCTGTATCCAAATGGCTAGTTCTCCCTGTATTCCATGAGATCTAACCTTGCTAATCAGTCTCCCACGGGGAACCTGGTCGAATGCCTTACTGAAGTCCATATAGACCACATCTACTGCTCTGCCCCCATCAATCTTCTTTGTTACTTCTTCAAAAAACTAAATCAAGTTTGTGAGACATGATTTCCCACGCACAAAGCCATGTTATGAGGAAGCACTTGACATGCCAACACAGGGTAAGCCAAACAACAGATGCTAAGGATCATTTTCAGTGCTGTGGGGTGGTAAGGCACCTCTGGTACAGACAATGCTCAGCCAATACAAATAAAAAA